>NW_016913313.1:929602-933642 GCF_001483705.2 Eufriesea mexicana | reverse complement strand
TAATTTTAATTTTAATTTTTTTTTAATTATTACTATTATTATTATGCATTGTTTACACGTTTTATAAATTTTCCTATTTATTAGGTGCCAATTTTTGATATTCCAAACGTGATTATATCAATTACATAATATATGGATCAGGGTAAGAATTGAAAAAATGTAGGAAAAATGAAATCGATATTTCAATTATATCCTGTTAACGCTAAATTTACTATAACCTAGACGACCGTGTTTAAACTTTTGATTAAAAATTTCGCAGTCTACGTTATCACTTCGATCACTTAACTTCACGATTTTCGTTCCAATATACGTAATCAGTTTTTCGATATCTTCTCTTAATCCATTTCTTGCAATATTTTTATTTCATTTGTCCAATTTGGTTTAATGTCACGGTAAATTTAGTTGGATTAAAACGCGTGGGGACAGCTAAATTAGAATTTCGAGAAAAATTAAAACTCGTGTTCACATCTCTGTAAGTAGTATAACCATACCAATAGAATTTATTAAGTCAGCCAATTCAATCAACAGGTACCGGTACCACTACGATCTCCTCGATCGATGACAAATTGTAAATCCAAATACCTTCTAACCAAAGATCTTATAACACTTCACTTAGCACATCCAGTAGCCATTATTACAGTACAAAGTCTATTATCCGAATTAATCGGGAAGCAAACCTATTTAAATAATCGGGCCCAAGGAATAAAATTTTAAATTGTCATAAATTATTCAAAAATTGAAATCCTTTATGTACAAATGTTTCTTATATAAAGGAATACATATCCAATAAGAAAAATACAGGATTAAAAATAAATCACGTTTAAATTACATATTAGATATTTTTACAACGCCTAAAATTTTATAATTTTATGCATTTTCAAAAGGAACTCTAATTTATTCATTAATTTAATCACGAAACACACGATCTACTTATTTATCGAGAAAAAATGAACAGAAACAAATTTTATATCTTAGAATATATTCGTGAGCGCGAATAAAAAGAATAATCAGAAATTTAAAAAGCAATACCTCGAGAAGGAAAATATTTCCTAATTTTTCTCGCTTTTTCTTAGTCATACAATTCTTATATTCATTAGTAATCATTCGTATAATCTAAATTTGCACAATCGGCGTTCCATTCCAAAGCACTCCAAAGTCTCGAAAGCAGGAAAGCAAACAGAAACGGACATAAATCTGGCACGGCCTAGGCGACATGTACTAACGAAAAAAATTACCAAAATGAATCAAATATCAGAAAATCCTAATTTATCCTTTAATCGAGTCGTGAAACACACGATTTTATCAAAAAAGAAATGAACAGAAACAAATTATACACCTTTAAACAAAATACACAAGTGCCAATATAAAGAATATTGATATTGCCATTCAATTTTGAATATATATGTATATATACTCAAAAGTCCCAAAAGCGGAAAATCAAACGGAACTTCACAGGAACCTGACACAGAGGACTCCTACTAACGAGAAAAATAACGGAAATAGATCAATCGTGACGCGTGTGATCCTCAACGCAGTGATGGCCGACACTTTCTCGAGGAGTGACTCGCGACTTAAATTCGACGTTTGGCCGAGAAATCTTCGCTGAATATTCAAGAGAGACGATTATGAACGGCGTTGGTTCCCTTTCACGTCCAAGGCCCACGTGCGGAGCGTGTAATCGCGCGTTCGTCTATGTCGCATAGAGATCCGGCCAAGGTGAAGGTACCTCGCGATCCACGGTCAAGTTGAACGCGCCGGACGTTGAGATTTTAGGGTCACAGTGGAATGGAATGCGCGCAGGTGCGGCAGCATCTCGCACGCCCAGCTGAAACTTTCTTCTTTCTTCTCGCCGAGGTCGCCCGTGTTGCGCGTGTTCGGAGAAATCACGCGGTCGGTTCGAATCGAAAAAGTCTTGGGAAATTACGGCAACCTGTTTTCCTCGTGTCCAATAACCCTTTCTGAGCGGTGTATTGTACTTGTAGACAATTATATACATTTGTAAGATACAAGGCATACGTTTGTATTTCCTTCCTTTGTGACACCGGAAAGCCGTCTTGCGCGTGGTCTTTGTTCGTGCATTGTCCCCCATCGTCGTGTTTTTTACGGTTTATATACATTCATGTGGGGATACGTTCCGATTGGCGATATACGGAATAAAAGGATGTTGTTGATTCCAATATATGTGGAATTGGAATAAGCACGGCCCTGAAAGAATGCCAAGTGTGTTTGGGCTTAGGATGAAAGTGACCGCGTGCAAGCGAATTAACTGCAAAGAATATTTATGGTAGGGTCGAGTGAAAGTTTAGGGATGCGTCCAGAGTGGTTGAAGTACCTGGCCCATTGAGGTTGCGTGGGAAAAGGGCATGATTGTAAAGGAAAGCCTGGGTATGAAAGGACAGGATGAATGCTTTAAATAAGGGTGCAAGGGCGCGGGCTGCTCCAGTCTCCACGATCTACGGTCTAGAATCGACGGTCCTTCACGGTCTCCAAGAGTCTTTAGGAAGTTGCTAATAGTGTGTCAGTATGTGAATAAGAAGTCAAAGATCCTACATATATATTTTATTCTACGAGTGTTGCGGCCCTAGGACCGCAATGTCCCGGGTCAAGTGGAGAACTGTTTTATGTCCTTATTGTCAGCTTCCCTTGCCTTCTATACACTCATCGTCACCTAAACCACCACTTGGGTAAATCGTTAACAATAACCAATATATCACCCTTAAGAAGATAGGCACAAGGACCCAAATTGTTTAAACGGCCATCACCACCGAAAGATGCTGAAGTTAGCACACACCCCCAATATTATTCACAACCAATCAGCAGACAAATGAAGCTTATAAAACCACCGACAGAGCAGTCACGACAAAGTTCTCCTAAAATTACCAAGAAGACCGGACAATCATCACAACCATACTAGCATCATGGAGACCCACCAACAACTTAGCGCAGGAACTAGTCTACTATAGAACTCTCTGTAGTTCAACCATAACCAGGTCTAGCTCTATTAATTTAGAGTGGGCCGCATCCCAGCAACATTGCATCTTACAATGTCATATGAGGCTCCTGGTTAATTTTCACAAATGTTTCTCTGTCTTGGTTAGGTGTTATTCTTGAAATGGTTCAACATGTGTCCTTCTTGTGCTTTTAATTATGCCATTCTCCATTGGAACTTAAATCGTAGGACAAGGTAATATGAAATTATCTAAAATTAGCTTCTTAGATGTAGAATTTTTTATTTTTATTTAATTGTGGCTTATTTCAAGCTAACTATAATATTTGAAAATTAATAAGTAGTAAAAATTGTAATTATAGTGATAATTTTTGTTCTAAGATTTATTTGTATTTATATTTAGTTGAATAGCATTTGATATGTGACTATAACGATATTATGAAATTGCAATGTAACGAAAATGTAATATAACGTGTAATATGATTTAAGTGTCTATTAATTTTATTAGTATATTTTTTCTTCAGACGTCGCATGAATTAAATGTCTCTCTTACTGTTTCTGTTTCTGTTTATACGCGTTATTTATAATAATCTACCGAGATAAGTAGAATTCATGCAAGACACTATGAGAAGTTGATATTCTATACAGATAAATTCTGTGACCAGAAAAGAATGTTATTACCAGTAGTTATTGACTCGTATTTCAAATGTAATTATCGATCGTGACATTGAATTTCTGCGAAACAGCTGAGTCAATAAACTTTCTAATAAACCTACAAGACAAGTGTAAATACTGTAAATGGTTGCGAACTTTCGGATCGAGGGTACCCAAGAAGTAGAACTCGAGCAAATAATCCAACGATTTGTTTTTTGCTTACAACACATTGTTTTACGTACGTACATCTCTTCATTTTTATCAAAGTTATAGCTGCACTAGAACAATGATTAATTTCATGATCGTGTTAAATTCATGATAATACATTTCTTGAAAAATTATTCTGAATTAATAATTGTTATATAATAATGAACCCAATATAATTCTAATGGTTCTCTAATGTACAGTCCCTCAATTATAATATTAATTTGATTACGAG
>NW_016913313.1:884086-929549 GCF_001483705.2 Eufriesea mexicana | reverse complement strand
AATTATTACTATTATTATTATGCATTGTTTACACGTTTTATAAATTTTCCTATTTATTAGGTGCCAATTTTTGATATTCCAAACGTGATTATATCAATTACATAATATATGGATCAGGGTAAGAATTGAAAAAATGTAGGAAAAATGAAATCGATATTTCAATTATATCCTGTTAACGCTAAATTTACTATAACCTAGACGACCGTGTTTAAACTTTTGATTAAAAATTTCGCAGTCTACGTTATCACTTCGATCACTTAACTTCACGATTTTCGTTCCAATATACGTAATCAGTTTTTCGATATCTTCTCTTAATCCATTTCTTGCAATATTTTTATTTCATTTGTCCAATTTGGTTTAATGTCACGGTAAATTTAGTTGGATTAAAACGCGTGGGGACAGCTAAATTAGAATTTCGAGAAAAATTAAAACTCGTGTTCACATCTCTGTAAGTAGTATAACCATACCAATAGAATTTATTAAGTCAGCCAATTCAATCAACAGGTACCGGTACCACTACGATCTCCTCGATCGATGACAAATTGTAAATCCAAATACCTTCTAACCAAAGATCTTATAACACTTCACTTAGCACATCCAGTAGCCATTATTACAGTACAAAGTCTATTATCCGAATTAATCGGGAAGCAAACCTATTTAAATAATCGGGCCCAAGGAATAAAATTTTAAATTGTCATAAATTATTCAAAAATTGAAATCCTTTATGTACAAATGTTTCTTATATAAAGGAATACATATCCAATAAGAAAAATACAGGATTAAAAATAAATCACGTTTAAATTACATATTAGATATTTTTACAACGCCTAAAATTTTATAATTTTATGCATTTTCAAAAGGAACTCTAATTTATTCATTAATTTAATCACGAAACACACGATCTACTTATTTATCGAGAAAAAATGAACAGAAACAAATTTTATATCTTAGAATATATTCGTGAGCGCGAATAAAAAGAATAATCAGAAATTTAAAAAGCAATACCTCGAGAAGGAAAATATTTCCTAATTTTTCTCGCTTTTTCTTAGTCATACAATTCTTATATTCATTAGTAATCATTCGTATAATCTAAATTTGCACAATCGGCGTTCCATTCCAAAGCACTCCAAAGTCTCGAAAGCAGGAAAGCAAACAGAAACGGACATAAATCTGGCACGGCCTAGGCGACATGTACTAACGAAAAAAATTACCAAAATGAATCAAATATCAGAAAATCCTAATTTATCCTTTAATCGAGTCGTGAAACACACGATTTTATCAAAAAAGAAATGAACAGAAACAAATTATACACCTTTAAACAAAATACACAAGTGCCAATATAAAGAATATTGATATTGCCATTCAATTTTGAATATATATGTATATATACTCAAAAGTCCCAAAAGCGGAAAATCAAACGGAACTTCACAGGAACCTGACACAGAGGACTCCTACTAACGAGAAAAATAACGGAAATAGATCAATCGTGACGCGTGTGATCCTCAACGCAGTGATGGCCGACACTTTCTCGAGGAGTGACTCGCGACTTAAATTCGACGTTTGGCCGAGAAATCTTCGCTGAATATTCAAGAGAGACGATTATGAACGGCGTTGGTTCCCTTTCACGTCCAAGGCCCACGTGCGGAGCGTGTAATCGCGCGTTCGTCTATGTCGCATAGAGATCCGGCCAAGGTGAAGGTACCTCGCGATCCACGGTCAAGTTGAACGCGCCGGACGTTGAGATTTTAGGGTCACAGTGGAATGGAATGCGCGCAGGTGCGGCAGCATCTCGCACGCCCAGCTGAAACTTTCTTCTTTCTTCTCGCCGAGGTCGCCCGTGTTGCGCGTGTTCGGAGAAATCACGCGGTCGGTTCGAATCGAAAAAGTCTTGGGAAATTACGGCAACCTGTTTTCCTCGTGTCCAATAACCCTTTCTGAGCGGTGTATTGTACTTGTAGACAATTATATACATTTGTAAGATACAAGGCATACGTTTGTATTTCCTTCCTTTGTGACACCGGAAAGCCGTCTTGCGCGTGGTCTTTGTTCGTGCATTGTCCCCCATCGTCGTGTTTTTTACGGTTTATATACATTCATGTGGGGATACGTTCCGATTGGCGATATACGGAATAAAAGGATGTTGTTGATTCCAATATATGTGGAATTGGAATAAGCACGGCCCTGAAAGAATGCCAAGTGTGTTTGGGCTTAGGATGAAAGTGACCGCGTGCAAGCGAATTAACTGCAAAGAATATTTATGGTAGGGTCGAGTGAAAGTTTAGGGATGCGTCCAGAGTGGTTGAAGTACCTGGCCCATTGAGGTTGCGTGGGAAAAGGGCATGATTGTAAAGGAAAGCCTGGGTATGAAAGGACAGGATGAATGCTTTAAATAAGGGTGCAAGGGCGCGGGCTGCTCCAGTCTCCACGATCTACGGTCTAGAATCGACGGTCCTTCACGGTCTCCAAGAGTCTTTAGGAAGTTGCTAATAGTGTGTCAGTATGTGAATAAGAAGTCAAAGATCCTACATATATATTTTATTCTACGAGTGTTGCGGCCCTAGGACCGCAATGTCCCGGGTCAAGTGGAGAACTGTTTTATGTCCTTATTGTCAGCTTCCCTTGCCTTCTATACACTCATCGTCACCTAAACCACCACTTGGGTAAATCGTTAACAATAACCAATATATCACCCTTAAGAAGATAGGCACAAGGACCCAAATTGTTTAAACGGCCATCACCACCGAAAGATGCTGAAGTTAGCACACACCCCCAATATTATTCACAACCAATCAGCAGACAAATGAAGCTTATAAAACCACCGACAGAGCAGTCACGACAAAGTTCTCCTAAAATTACCAAGAAGACCGGACAATCATCACAACCATACTAGCATCATGGAGACCCACCAACAACTTAGCGCAGGAACTAGTCTACTATAGAACTCTCTGTAGTTCAACCATAACCAGGTCTAGCTCTATTAATTTAGAGTGGGCCGCATCCCAGCAACATTGCATCTTACAATGTCATATGAGGCTCCTGGTTAATTTTCACAAATGTTTCTCTGTCTTGGTTAGGTGTTATTCTTGAAATGGTTCAACATGTGTCCTTCTTGTGCTTTTAATTATGCCATTCTCCATTGGAACTTAAATCGTAGGACAAGGTAATATGAAATTATCTAAAATTAGCTTCTTAGATGTAGAATTTTTTATTTTTATTTAATTGTGGCTTATTTCAAGCTAACTATAATATTTGAAAATTAATAAGTAGTAAAAATTGTAATTATAGTGATAATTTTTGTTCTAAGATTTATTTGTATTTATATTTAGTTGAATAGCATTTGATATGTGACTATAACGATATTATGAAATTGCAATGTAACGAAAATGTAATATAACGTGTAATATGATTTAAGTGTCTATTAATTTTATTAGTATATTTTTTCTTCAGACGTCGCATGAATTAAATGTCTCTCTTACTGTTTCTGTTTCTGTTTATACGCGTTATTTATAATAATCTACCGAGATAAGTAGAATTCATGCAAGACACTATGAGAAGTTGATATTCTATACAGATAAATTCTGTGACCAGAAAAGAATGTTATTACCAGTAGTTATTGACTCGTATTTCAAATGTAATTATCGATCGTGACATTGAATTTCTGCGAAACAGCTGAGTCAATAAACTTTCTAATAAACCTACAAGACAAGTGTAAATACTGTAAATGGTTGCGAACTTTCGGATCGAGGGTACCCAAGAAGTAGAACTCGAGCAAATAATCCAACGATTTGTTTTTTGCTTACAACACATTGTTTTACGTACGTACATCTCTTCATTTTTATCAAAGTTATAGCTGCACTAGAACAATGATTAATTTCATGATCGTGTTAAATTCATGATAATACATTTCTTGAAAAATTATTCTGAATTAATAATTGTTATATAATAATGAACCCAATATAATTCTAATGGTTCTCTAATGTACAGTCCCTCAATTATAATATTAATTTGATTACGAGCAAAATAATTATAATAATAGTTAACCTAACATTTCACTGTACAAGATAACCGTTTCCAAAAATTACACAAGGAAAAATGTCTTTTCATACAAAGACAAATACCTTAGCATCCACATTTTGATATATATATATATAAATGCTTATTACGTAGATGGCGCGGAGATCGTCCATAACTCGCAAACCTAACCTATCTTTATACACAAGGCATAAGATTACTGTCCCCAAAATTCCCAATTTCTAAAATATCTAGTCACCCAAAATAATCTCTTTCCACTCATAGCCAAACCTTCTAACGTTCATATTTTAATATAAATGAACCCCTATAAATAGTTGCTGCGATCATAACCTAATCTTATACTCAATCCACGAGACTTTCAATTTCTAAACCACCTAGTGACTCAAAGAAAATCTTTTTTTATTCGCAACGAGCCTTCCAACACGCACAAACTCGTGCTAGGTGCACTCTAAGCAGCGTTCAGGTTCAGCTAAATAAGGAGAACAGCGACGTGATCGCTCATTAGCGGTCTCAGGCAATTTGCTAAATCAATACAAGGATCGCAGTACAGGCAGATTAATTAGGAGGAAATTATTATAATATCGGAAAATCTGGTAAATACCGACGCGAGTCATTTATCAGAAGCTGTTGGCTTATCGCACCTGATCTCGCTGCTAAATGAGCTAAATGTCTGGCTGGCGGTGTATGAGCACAGCTGGTCCAATTCGCAGCTACCTATCCAGGAGTGACTCGACCGAATTAATGTTTGGTTTATGTCGCTAAAAGTAGACCTGCCAGCAATGAAACTTTACAAGCGGCTTCTGTTAAATGTATCGTAAACTGTCCACGCTTTTAAAGCCTGATAAATAACGTGGAGTACCATTGTCACGCGGAAAAATTCGTTCCAACCTGGATCCGTCGGATGGAAATTTTTACATCGAGCCCCCTAGACAATTGTGGCGTTGAAATCTTGTTGACCCGTGTTACCGATGTTTTCCCACTTTTTCCTTTTTCTCTCCTATTTTCTCTTTTTTCTCTTTTCCCTCTCTCTTTCTCTCTTTCTCTCGGCTAAGCTATCGATTTATTTAGCACTCGAATATTTTCAGACCGCAGGAGTTCAAGATTGGAATTTATTATATCGGTACTCTAACGTTAGCACGGTAACTACTCTCCTGAAGTAGCTTTCCAAAATCGACGAATACATTTGTCCAAATGTCTGCGAAGACGTCAGATCCGAATCTACCAATTTTAATAATTTTGCCATGAGAAAAATTCTCAATTCGACGAAATAAAATTCTATTCGAATTCTCTTCTTTAAAATTCCAGTTAGCAATCTGGTCGTCGAAACTAATTTCACCAGAATCCTAAATAGCCACTATATTCGCCACTCCCTGTGTCATCTTTCTCCCCAATCAAAAGAATAAACTTAAACGGATAATTTCCAAGGTACACTGAAACATGTGGCTAAACGATAGGCCAAATGCGAGAGGCAACGATGAATACCCAATGGCAAAATGGAACATGAATTGACGTATTCAGGGAAACGCACGCACCCGTTGTTTTACCGTGCAGCGACGTGCCTCGAGCAGAGAGGCACCTTCAGCCACGTTGGAAAAAGGAAATACGTCGGTGGAGATATTTCTTTCCATAAATTCGTCCTCGTAAAAAGGAACGAGCGGAATTTTTGTAACACGCTGCCTCCATAATCGAGCGATGTAACGAGACATTCGAGAGCATCGCAATGCAACAATGAGAATTCCGTGCATCAAGTACTTGCTCGAGTCCCTTAGTTCACTTCCGTTTACTCCCGTCTCATAAATGAAACAAATATGGAGGAATCGTACACGGACGTGTGAGGCCATTCCGTTTAACAATTTTCAGGAAAGACACGTCCCCTAAAAGCAAAGGCTAGAACCAAGGTGGTATGCCTGAATAAGGCTATAATCATGAAAACGAAACGTTAATACCCTTCTTCTATTTTCGAAATGAGTTACACCGTAATTTATACGGTCTTTGCATTAATAATGACATATTTTTTCTTATTTTTTTACGATTTTTTCCTGTTTCCTGTTATGCTACATTTAGGCTTGTATATCAGAGACACAGTGTATGAATAGTAGAGTATTTTTGTTACTCATTTTTTGGGACTCGTTCCTATTTTTCGCGTCGATAGATACTATTCCTACAATGGATGTAGATAGCATCTTGATAGCATGGTATATATGAAACTGATATATTTTTATATGTAAAAAATTCGTATTAAAAGAAATCTAAATTACTCCATATTTTACCTTTTCTAAAACATACGTCATAGAATTCAATGAATGGTGCGAATTACGTAAATACTCCAGAGCGATATTTACTCAAAAAATACTGAACACCTCGATCACTGTACAAAATATCGACTTAAAGATACCGTGGAGAAAGATTGAATACCGAAAATCGATTTAAACGCGATCCCCTGATAAACTTCATAAAACTAATAGCTATACTTTGCTCTAGCCTAGAAAAAGCACGTCGTCAGAACTAAAAACTTAACCCTGGCACCGCGGTACTAACGTTTTTCTCCCGGTCGTCGTCAACAATATATCGGGTAATGACGCGGGCGCGAAATTGGTTTGATGTCGGCCATTATCGGAGAAAGTTTACAGCGTTCGTGTTTTACCGGAGTTTATCATCTAGGCTCGCTCCCACTCCGGCTATCATCTACTTCGTTCTACTCAGGTAGTCGCCAGTTAAGGTACTTTTATTCCCAGAAAGCTTCTCAGCTCGTTCGAATTTGGTTTCGCACGTGAACAATTGTTCCAGTGAAACGTGCAGTTCAGACCACTCTAAATTCGTCTTCTCGGCTTCCTGTTTGCTACAATGTAATCGCTGTTTGCCAATCGGAAGCTGCCGATGCTTGGCCGCCATGTTTAACGCGACTGGAGCGACGCCTGCCACTTATAGGCGCAGTCGTGATGTCAGGGATTTTTAAGTAGGCCTGAATCACTCGTGAAAAATTAGCATCGATCCGTGGACAGCTTCGCGCCCGATTGTCGTTCTTGTAACAGTTTCGATGACCTCGAATCATAATGGACAATTTTGACACGTGAGATACTCCATGTTTGACCCTTTCGGAACAGGTGTCTCACTGCGAAATTAGTTCTGTTGGCTTCATTTGCATGTATGAAATTGATTACAGTCCAAGTATTAATTTATTACTCTTTTCTGGTTTTATTTTTAGGCTCGGGCTCTAACCCAGAGGTGTTGTGTCCCTGAATTATGTATTTTAAAATACTCTTTACTATAGTATAACGGTATTTCATAAAACGGTATTTCGTAAAACTTGTAAATACATATCCTGATTAAATTTCCTATGCAACAAAGGAAATTTCGATTCCAGGAATATTATACATTTATGAATAAAAATAAATTTATCTCTGATTCGAAATAGGGCAATAAAATTAAGTATTAAGCGGTAATCTCGTTATAATCACCTCAGATTTTCACGTAGAGGTTGTAATGAAATATCTACGATGTCATTCAATTTAAGTACAATTAATATTTCAATTGTATTCTACTTGACACGATGGAATAAAATATACGTTTAGTCTTCAATCACATAATTTCAAAATTCAAGCATGTCATGACTCACAACTTCTGCACGTGCATTCAAGTATTTAACGAATGCAAGACTATAATGGATTTCACTATGGCATCGCTCGTATCTATCTCAAAAATCTTTCCAGTGATTGCAACAGTGCGTCTGATTAATACGATATGCATCTCTAGATTAACATCAATGAGGTCCTCTTTTCTATTGAATATTGAATCGATATCTTCGAATTTCATCGACAGATACGATCGGTCAAGTACAATACGAGTAGTCAGTATTCTTGTCTTTCAAGTGAATAATTCATAAGTTTTCGAAAATTCATTAACGTCGGGATATAATTAGAAATAGAAGAAAAATCATAGGAAAAATTGAAACCTGTCTCCGTGAAAAGTACTAAATGTAAATCTAACATTCTCTCAGTTATCTGACATACATCCCACAGCATCGAGGTAGAAAGATTTGCTTATTCCACAAATCGCATGATTCTGATGGTAAATAGACAAGTAGATATTTTTCGAATTCCTCGGAAACAGCATTCGAAAGTCCAAGTTTGAACTATCGATAAAATTAAATTAACGAATGAAAAGTAGATATAATTCTGCATTTAACATTCTTATTGCTTCCTGCTTTCAATTATAAAATTGCAACATACCGATAACGAAATTATCTTCCTATAATAATTCAATTATAACCCAGCGTTGGAAAGAAATTAAATTTTATGTTGCTGCTGTAAATATAAATATCGTAACTAGGATATGTCAATGTAAGGCATCTCTAGGAATACAACGAGGATTTTAGGTTAGGTTGGTGATAGTCATCGTGTAAAACTCACGCGAGTGGAGGAATCACCCCTCTATTTAGTATATACATTATATAAGTCATGTGAGAGTTGGGAAAATAAATTTTTGTATTTATGTAAATCATCTGAAGAATTAAAGTGACACGACATATACTAACCTGCATCTGATTACTGTGTGGAGCTTAGAAGTCTGCGGTCTAAATGGTACAAGGGCAAAGAGAATGTTCGATCATGGCTGACTTCACTATCAATGCTCTTGAAATCGACGCTTCTAGCATAATAGCAATATAACTTACGTCAGCATTGGTTTTATCTGATGTGGAAAAGTTATACTAATCCTATGCCTGCGTACGTCAATGCATTATCGCGTTATCCTATTTGGTCTCGGTGTGTCTTATTCACCCACTCTGTTATACGATGCGATATAATTCTATTTATAGATGTGACAGTCCTAGCCAATAACGAAAATTCGCGAGACTTATTGCTCCAGAGCGCCATGCAGTACACGCTTGATTAATTTTACGCTAACAACCTGCAAGACTCTGCTATAATTCAAAACAGTTTCCTGAAAGACACCTCATAACTCCTTACGGGGATTATCAATCAAATACCCACACTCGTTATACCACTCACCAACGAGGAGAAGTCAGTCACCACAATTTCTCTTCCACGTCACCTCAAACAAACGAAGAGCAACTAAACGCAAGTAAAACTGAACAAAATCGAGGAAAGCAAATTGCAGCCAGCTGAAATTGACTGGAACAGAATGAAATCAAAAAAAATTGGCACAAACCAACTAAATTTAATTAATCCCAATCCAAACACCTTCGATCCGCCGGAAAAAGGGAAGAAATCTAAAAGTAGATTCGAATTGTTTCGGACCCAGCATAAAACTAAGTAAAACCTAATAGACATGAAACAATTAAATTCAATCCAAACCTAACTAAACCCAAGCAAACAGGTTCCAATCTGAAGAGGAAAAAGAATGATCTAAAACTTCTTTTCAACTAAATAGAAAGACTAAAGTTAATCAAAACTGCCTAAAACAATATTAAACCAATTAAAATCGATATAAATCAACTAAACCTAGTTGAACCCAATTCAAACATCTTCGATCCACGGAAATGAAGAAGAAACCCAAAAATAGGTTCGAACTGCTTCAAATACAAAAACAAATTAAATCGACACGAAAGTATTAAACCGAATCCAAACCTAACTAAACCCAAGCAAACAGTTTCCAACCCCAAAAGGAAAGAGAAAGATCTAAAACACCTTTCGAATCGTTTGAAAGCCACCACTTGGCATGCCCCACTAATCACGAGGAGCTATTACAACCATAGATCACAGGGTATATATCTCCCGCAGCGTCAACAGCCTAACGATCGCACAGGCGTAATACGCGCCTCGTGTAATATCTTGTCGCTGGCAATGGAAACGTAACGTTGTAATTTGTTGGCCCATTTACCCGGTCTGAGTCCAGTCGAAACTTTCCTTGCCTCGTTGCATCGCGACCTGTACTCCTGTTCGGCTTTGCATACCGCGATTCTTACGTAGTCAGCGAAACGAAAGCTGACCAGTCAGGCCGTTGGTCAGCCAGGAAGTCGGGTCTCAGCGTGGAATTCTTGCGCAGTTTTGGGTCGAATCCTCGATCGGCCACGCGTGCAGCCGGCTACGAATCGAAATTTACAATTTAAACGCGGATCCTCCGAGTTTTCACCGGCAGGATACCAGCGGAGTGAGTCACCCGGTGAAACCCGCTGACGCCGGATGTACGAAGAGGATGCGGAGGAGAATGACGCGCCCGGTACTCCTACCTTGGATAGCACGAAAATGGGATTGGACGATTTTAATTAGCCTCCGAAGTGGAGGAGGAATCGGAAACGGAAGGTGTATATTCGTGTTGACAAATGGGCACTTTGTGTAGGTTCTTGGTTAACGTTTCAGGCAGCTTTCCGTGTTATTCTTGCAGAGGAACAAGGGTTAAGTTTGGGTTAGGATTTTAGCGAATGAAAGTGAAGGTCTAGATATACGTAGCTGCGTAGGTTGATCTTATATATGTGCATTTGTGTGCAGGTGATTACGAGAGTGACGTAATTTATACATATTTGAGGTATTAAAAATCTTGTGGGAGGTAAAAGGTGGGATTGGATGATTTTAATTAGCCTCTTATTTATTAAGGGAGTGACGTGAGCTATGCATGTGTGAGACGTCCTTTTTCAATATTTCTATTTTGGACCAGGCGAAAATGATTTTCATTAGGAAAATAGATTGACAATTTAATTAACCACTTAAGTGTAATTAAAAAAGGATGGTGTCATATGGGGTTTTGAGAAGTGGGGATTATGTGTAGGTTTCATCTGTCGTTCTTAAAGCAAGAATGTAATGGTAGAATTGAGCAAGTGAGTGACAATCAATCTCAAGGATACTATTACGATATTAACCTTACATTTTTTTTTACTTTTGTTACTTTGCATAACAAATGTTTATATCGATCAGAACTTTATTTAATGAAATTTACTGTCAAGAATTTTGAAAGCTGTTTGACATTCGTATCATTGTATGCAAATTTGTGAATGAACTTACATTCACTACATTTAGGAACAGCGATAAATCAACTTTGCTGTCTTGTGCTGTTGCCTATTAGTACATATTGAGCTCGGTTCAGAAATAGAATAATTAATGTCAAAACCTAGATTAGAGAATACCTATAATAGGCTTGGAACAGCTGGTCACATGGTCACCAATTATAATTCCTAAATGACTTCATCTATTATGCATAGCTGTCTTGAACATAACCTAGAAAGAGAAAAGGGTATACTTCTTCTTTTTCTCCCTTTATCCTCATAAAGAAGAGATCCTCGCGAAACTCGCAGATGAAAAAGGACAGCAGCTGTACGAAAGGGCAGATCTACTCACAGAAACTCACCAACACTGATAAAAGGCACAGTGCACAGAGAGACGTGTAGAACTGGCGCAGAAATCGCAGGGAACTCGATTACAACTCGATCGGTGATCGAACTAGAAATCACAGAGGAATCGTACAGTCAGAACACACATAGGACTCGTCCAGAACTCAGGACTTGATCAGTTAACGTGTACAGTCTTGTAGAATTAATGCAAGATTAATCCAATGCTGACAGAAATCTGCGTATCTAATAAACAACGACTTCTTTTTAATAACAAACCAGATTTATTTAAACTAAAATATTACACCAGGCTTCTCTCAACTCTAACTGACAAACACACGATTCTCTACCACTTCAGATGTTACCCTAAATGCTTAATCTGGACCCGATACCGCTCTTAATACTGTTTCCTTTGATAGTGTTGCGTCTCAAACACTGCAACTCGCACGGTGGAAGTTTCGCGAGATTTTAAGGCCCGTTTCCATTAATAGAGCTAGACCTGGTTAGGGTTAAACTACAGAGTTATAATGTGTTACTGTCTCTCGCGTTGAGTTGATCATCTTGGATCTTGGCTGATAATCTGGTCGTGATACTTGCCCTGTTTTCGTGAGATTTTTCCAAGAACTCTCCCTGTGACTGCTGTTTCGGTGGTTTTATAAGTTTTGTCTATTTACTGATTGGTTGGTGTAAAATATAAGTGGTGTATGTATGTCTTCCTATTGGTAGGGAATAATATTGGGTTTGCGTGATAGCTTCGACGTCTTTCTGTGGTGGTGGATGTTTAAATAATTTGGGTCCTTATGCCTATCGTCTTCAGGATGATATATTGGTCCTTGCTAAGGTTTTCCCAAGTAGTGACTAGGTGACGACGTGTATACGAATCAAGAGACGCTGGCAACAAGGACATAAACAGTCCTCTACTTAACTTGGGACGTGCAGTCCTAGGGCCCCAACAGTCCTTCCCAGCTCATAATTCCACAGTCTTATAAACTCATATTCCAATCATCTCTTTCGATCTTCCAATTTAAATGGTAATTTATTCAAAAACCATGAACTGCAAGAGTAAAGCAGAAATATTCCAGTGTACGAATGACGTTCTGAAATTTAAAATTTCTTATCTCCTGAACAAATCTTCCGGATTAAATAAAACTCTCGATTTACTTTCTTCCTGGCAATTATCTTCTTCACAGCCGCGTCACATGCCCGCAGACATTCTGCGGGCACTCACTTTTTCGTATGGAAATATTTGCTTTTATCCCGAATAAGGAAGTTCCCGTGAGCGAAAGTGATGTTCTGGGAAGTGGCCGTTCCGTCAACCGAGTCGCAGCTCAACTTTATTTTATTGCTAAAACATGCAGAACGTAATCGTTCCTCGGAGGGTACACAAAGACCCTCTACTTCCTGGAAACGCCAATACGCTTCGCCAATTGCTGTAACAACGGAGCGCCTCGAACAATAAATTCCATAGTCGCGGAAACAAGGAAAGAAAGGGTTCCTTGTTTCAAATTTTCCACCTCGTTGGCGGTTTTTAGGACACTTTAACGCTGAACGAGAAGTCATGCATGAGGTTAGAAACGTTGGAATTCTTCTTCATGCGGTTTACGAGCGTAGCCGAGTCGTTGGAAGTGAAAGATGGAAAGGAAATCACGTGCACGTGGTTTACCATAAGTTTCTTCGTGTCACTGCGGTGATTATGGTGGTCGTTAATGGTCAGTTGATTTGCTGAGAACTTCAAACATGTGAAAAGTGATATAAAAATGACGAGAAGGCTGTTTTCGTGAATAAATTTGAGATACTTTTAGAAGAGGTATGATCGGATCACAAATGCATAATTTATCTCGAAAAAATTGACTGAAGAGAGAAATCAAAGATGAAGTCTGGTGAAGAATGTCCGACTTGCCTTCCAGCCATTTTTAATACAAATTTTTCATTCCTATTCACTGTCTTCTTGAAAAATAAAATAATTTAAAATAGAATCTTTAAAACTAAGAAAGAAAATCTTAAGATAAAATTAAGAAAGTTGAGATTTTCAAAATTCCTCGCATTTTTCATTTTTAAATAAAGTTTGGAAATTAGGTGTATTTCCATTAACCCCCAAAAGAATAATTACAAAAAATAATATATCACATATCTTTTTAGTCACATATATCAAAATTAATATATAAATATAATGAATAAATATATAATGTAGTATAATATGTAAATATAATGTATAGATATATAATATAATATAATATATAAATATAATGTATAAATATATAATATAATATAATATATAAATAATTGTATGAATACTCAATTCGAATTTAATTATTTAACCTACAATATCAGACAAAAATACATAAATATAAATTACAACGAAATCTTAAGTCGTCCAAAAATAGGTTGAAAAGATGTATATATTTTTCCACATTTTTCAAAATAAGTTCCTGGCTCCGTCTCTGAATGAACCTTCAGTTTCACTCTCGAGTTTCGAAATGCCAAATGGAATAGATAAGATGTTTCGATTGAAGAGGGCAGCACTGTAGTTCCTTTTTCTCCGAAGATCGGTGCTCGCGTGTTTCACTTGTGTTACAAATTACTTGGTCGTAAAAGCGTAGACCTACATGTCCCGTTCTTCGAGCGTTAATATTTCCTGCGAAGCAGGCATCGTGGCTTCAGGGTCGCTTGATCGAACTGTACTTTCTCCAGAGTCCAGAGACTAAATTCCGAGCGTGGGATTCACCGACCGCTTTAAGCATCTCTACATGTGTATCGGCCTTTACACCTGAACAGACATCACCGTGTAGATGCAAGGCACGTATCCGAGCGTGTACTTCTGCTTTGGAGTTCATCGTCGATCGACCGATGGAAAACTGAAGTCAAGCATCCTTATTATCCTTGGCGTTTGTGTGGACGTCGAGGTACACGTTTTCTAGCGTTAGTTGAATCTTGTGAGATCATTTGTGAGAGATTAACGAGGAAACGCATTTCACATTTCATCCTTTCACGAGTACGGTTGTTCGCGTAGCAAAATGTTATTGGTCAAAATAATTGGACTAGTAGCATACTACAAGCAATGCGACATTTGTAGTAAGAAGAAAGTTCCAAGATTATATCAGTAAAGTTAGAAAATAATTCAACGATATATACGTTCCTTATGGCACGCTTATAGTAGATACGTGTCGTGGTGGCGCTAGTGAGTTAAGTGGAAAATCGTCTTAAGGCTGCCGAAACGTTTTCTTGTGAATGGGTTATGGAAGAAATTTTGTTTTATATATAGTCTGTATTCCTATGGTGTTTTATGATTAATGAATGACGCTATAGTTTGTTCTTCTAGATTTCTTTAGGTTAGAATTAGGAATATAGACAAAGTGATTGTTTTTAGAATATTCTTTTTTCCTAATTAGTGGAAACGTGAGACTACTTTCAACAAAATTTTGATTATTGTTCTTTTGGATTATTTTACGCTTTACGACCTTGTCTTGTAATATCGAGACACACTAGCATGAAGGACTATAATTTGAATTTAATGAAGGTAGATAGAAAGATTAGTTGGAAATTCGACTTTTTTTTATGTTTATTATGCTGGAGATTATTAAATAAACATAATTGATAATATTATTATTTGTTTAAAAATGCAGATTGACAATTTCTATGAGGCAATTTTGCTTTTGTCGCTCATGCTCGATCAACGGGCGATATGATTCTCGACTAACTGAAAGCAGGATAGAGTTATTTATCGAAATAATTGAATCAATAGTCCAGCTTTATCCGGAATAATTAAAAAGAACATTAAACTGTTCCGGAAGTACCAAACGTTCATTAAACAGCCGCCAAAGGCTTGTGAAAGCGTCCTTGTCGCATGAACTTGCTTCGCACCTGTTATGCTTTATAACCAGCTATTGTAAACCAGCTGACGCCGTGTGTTCAGTTATAATTAAGATTCCGGAAGAAACAAGACGTAGATTTTAAATATTTTCTCACACGATAAATAAAATTTCGTGATATTTCCAAATTGCGACAAAATTGAAAATTAAATCTGCAAATATCGTTCTAGGAGATTTGCACTTTAATTCACATCACGTTGTTAATTCCTAATTGCGGTTTATTATTATGCTAAGCAGAGTTATTCTTTCTCGAGAATTGAATTTACATTGTAATAAAACTATATTCCGTTTGTAGTAAAAATGCCTTCCTTATGATACATTAATCAGTGTCTTTCGAGTATTTAAATATTTATTTTTTAACGTTAATAAATAGTATTATCGTTTATATCATTTTTCATTATATATTAATAAGTTTCTGAGTATTCACATATTCGTTTTTTAACGTTAATAAACAATATTGTAACAGTATTCTACTACAATAGTATCAGTACATTAATATTATACTAGTAATATTAGTATTACGCTATTAACACTACACTATTAGTACTACACTAGTAAGCAGTATTAGTAGTAACACTGCTATTGCAGTAATATTATGCAAATAGTGATAATATTTATCAATATCATTATATATAATTAAATTTAGACTGTAATTAAACTATTACCCACTCTGCCTAGAGTCAAATTACATTCACATACCACACTATTAACACACACTATTAATACTACACTAGTAAGTGGTATTAATAGTAACACTGCTAATACAGTAAAGCTAATACAAATCGTGACAATATTTACCAATATCGTTATATATAATTAAATTTAGACTGTAATTAAACTATTACTCACTCTGCCTATAGTAAAATTACATTCTTGGCAACAAATTAATTAATTTCTTTCGCGTATCAATATTAAATAACATTGTAACATTATTATTCTAAATAATATCACATCTCTAGCCGATATTAAAGACGTTCGCCATTAAAAATCTGAACTACCCAGCTAATATTCCGATAAGATTTTATAGATAATTAAAATCAGCTGATACATTCCTCGCAGTAAACGTCGCAATAAAAAAAAAAAATGTCAGCCTTTTAGAAACCGTATAAATCCCCTATTAAACCAGCGATATTCTTTCCAATTTCCCCTCACTTCGCGCTCCTCGTTCAAAACTAATTTCCCTTAACGACGGCATAAACGTTCGCGCAAACGAAATCACGGCCCCGCGAGCCGCCTCCCACGATAACAATAAAATCAATCTCGCCGCGTACGCGTATTATGTTCCCGCGACGCGGAATGCTCGCCGGAAGAGTCATGAAAGCGGCTGCGAAAAAATGGCACGCGAGACGACAATGGCAACCGAACGCAGCGGCACCCAATGAACCCTAGCATCCAACAGTTTCATCATGCCTGCAGCCGGTCTGATCTCCCGGCCTGAACTTTCATTCTTCCATCGATCAGAGAAATCGTGGCCCCCGTTCGAGATTACACGTATCCATCCGTCGACGTGTCGTCGTTGTCGATGTTGCATCGGACAATTGCCACCGCGAAAGAACGGAGAGGTGGAGAAGAAAGTGGCCGATGGGAATCCTATAAAAAGCGAACGACTTAAAAGGCGAAGACGATGCTTGAGAGAAACGGTACAAAAGGTGAAAAAACGATAGAGGATGGGAAAGGAAGAAATCCAAAGGATGATGAGGAAGCTAGCTCGTGACAAGTGAGAAGAGGAACAAGGTAAGAGGTGGAGAAAGAGATAGAAGAAGAAATGGTCTCAAACATGGGGGGGGGGGGGGATTTTTGGGGGGGGGGGGGGGTAAATAATAGAAACTAAGAAATAGAAAGAGGAGGGATAAGATAATGATGGAAGGCAGAGAAAGAAGAACAAAGAATATGACTGGAAAGATGAAGAAAGACCTGGCTTCTGAAGAATAAGACTGGGAGGAATGAAGAAAAAAAAGATAGCTGAAGATACCTAATGAATCGAAGATGATATTTGAAGAAGATATCTAATGAAATAGAAGAAGTAATTATGTCTTAAAACATAAGGAAGATGTCGAATAGGAGACAGGAAGAAGGAACAACCTCAGAGATGACGAATGGGTAGCTCATAAATCTTAAGGAAACGAAATAGAAAAAGGTACCTAATAAAAAGTTTGGAAATAAGAGATGATCCAAAATGTGAACTAGAAAATGTGTAGTAAAAAGTAGGAAAAAAGAAATGACCTAAAAGCTGCAACATAAGATGGCCATTGAAAGTCACAAAGAAGAGGAACAACCCATTGAACGGAAAAGAACATAGCTAATAAAAAAATTAAAAAAAGAGAAAATAACCTCAAAGATGAAGAACAGAGTGGTCACTGAAAGACTGTACAACTGTAATTCCTCTGAAAAATAAAAAGTATTAAAAGAAATAATGATTCAGAGGACAAAAAACCAAATAGCCACTGGAACATAAAAAGACGAAATTACTTGTAACGTGCCAAAGAAAGTATCTCTCGAAAACCAAAAAAGAGAACACCTAACACAGAAACGCAAAAACAGTGACCCACAAACTGAAAAAATAAAAAAATGAAAGACAAAAAGAAGCAGGTAAAAAAGAATCGACTGAGAATACAAATATAGAGAGATTACCAAGGAAAAACGGTAAAAGAAAAATATGTAGTGAACCCGGCGTCTCCCGGGTAGAGCGGAGAAATGGTAGGGAAAAAGCGGGGATCGATCATGGGACCGACCGCGTGATCACGAGTGCGCTTTCTAAACCGAGGGGCAAGGTAAATCTGCCATCGGTAAATCGTCGAACGATTACGCGGCGTGGAAGCCCCGAGGCCGGGCCAGTGACTCGCTGCGTGCGCGAGACGATTCGTTCCGGTTCGTGGACGAAGCCGGTAGCTGTTCCTTTCTCCGGAAAATCCGGTCGGCCGGCAATCGCGAGCGGTCGTCGCGCGAAGAGGAAACGACCGAAGAAAGAGAAGGTGGAGCGCCGGTCAGCGTGGCGGTTGCCACGACGAAACGGGGATCCACGGGAGTCGGATAGGAAACGGCGCGGCATAGGTGGCGCGAGTGAGATAGCGCGGCGCAGCATAGGTGGCGCGAGCGAGATAGCGCGGCTCGTTGTCCCGGCACGAGATACCTTCGCCTCCGTTCCTCCGCCATTCCGGACGTGGCCAAATGAATTCGTTCCGAATGCAATTCGCAATTTGTCGTTAACGCTCGCGAGCTGCGAGACAAATGCTCTTACCATTGCGTTGTAAATGCTCATCGCGGTGTAATTAAGTTCGAGCCTCGTGAAACGGGCCGCGTGTACGCTGAATAAGAATGCTGTGTACCCGATTTGGCTGAATAAACTGTCACGTACAGGCTGCCGCCGATCGATCGTCGGCCTTGCGACCTGCCGTTTCGACCGCCGTTGTTTACGATTAATTGAAACGATTTCGTACGCGCAATGGCCGACCAGGATCGAGCTGTGCGTGTAGTCGGGTGCAAAGATGGCGAAGATTACTGGTACAGACCGCGTTCTGTTTTGGGCATCGATTGTGTTATGTTTGCCATTTGCGTTTGGCAATATAAATCATTTTAAAACTTAATTTCGATAGTTGCAATTTTATTGGCAATGGTAGGTTTTTGATCCGGACATCCAAGTTATGTTGAGTTTCAGTGGTAAGTAGGATTATGTTCGTGATTTATGTTTGGATTTAATTTGCGCAATTATGATTTTGATAATGGTGGATCTGATGCAAAGATGACGGAGATTGCTGTTCTTGTTGGCATGAAGTTTTGGAGATCAATTATTATGCTTGTGATTCGTATTTAATTTTGGCAATGGTAATTTTATTGGCAGTAGACATAAATTTGAATGTGAATGCAAAGTACCAAAGATTGAAATTTAGGTGATTATTTACATTCAATTTAGGCCATGGTAATTTTATCGGTAATAGAAATAAGCTTCTGTGATTAATGTTGTCGTTGGTTTAGGTTAGGTTACTTGATTGAGTCAGGTGTTAGCAAACTCTGTTTTGGTATAATCTGGTTTAATTTAATTAATCGTATTATCTTCGATGCATTTTGTACGAATTAAACTACGGTGGTTAATTTCCTGTGCGTTAGGTTTCGAATAATTTAGATCTCTAGCATTCTGGTTTAGTTCTTGCCGCCATAAAGCCGCTTGTTTCGATCAACAAGTGAGTCTAAAATTATTTGAACTGAACTGAACGAGTGTAGGTAGATTAGTAACTAAAATATATTTCGTATCATTTGAAATACGTATTCTTTGATGTCCATAAATTTTACAAAAATCTTAAAAATTAATTTTCTCCACGATCTTAATACGAATGAAATAATAAAATTATTATTGCAATTTTTGTCACAATTTTGTTTAAATTTCTGTATTAATATTACGCAGTACTTTGTAAACTTTGAGAATCAATGACGTTTGTGTACGAATTTTCGTGTCGTTTTGAAAATTCGAGGAAAAGAGGCGACAAAGAGGAATAAGAAGATGCAACAGTAATCAAACTAACAAGTTGCCCTGTGATTGGTGTTAAATGAAATTTACTTGTCGCGGAGGAGAGGAAAATTGTAAAAGGATAAAGTGAAAATAGACGAACGGAAAAAGAGCAGAGAGAAAACGGCGAGCAGTTATCTCGGCACGAGGATCCTTTACCTCCATTCACACTATTGCGGATGTGTCCAAATGAATTCGTTCTGTATACAATTTACAATTTGTCGCGAGGCGTGCGTAAAGTGAGACAAATGGTGTTCTATATCTTAGGTCAGAGCTAGACAATTAAGTTTCAATCTCGCCGAATAAATGAATAATTCGATTTCCAGACGAAATTATTTCAAACGATATTAATGAACTAATTATTACCCTTACTGATTATTGGAGTAACGTAACATAAGATTACGATGCATTTCAGGTAATATAACATGAATATTTATGTTCTATATAATACATTTATTTCATAATTTTTAATACATTCAATGTTTTATGTATTAATTTAATAATTATAGTTAATATTATTAATTACATATAATCGAATACAATATTTTGATATTATTATTAAAATATATTAGTGTTTTGTATGTGAATACGAATATAATAATACTTGTATTATATGCCATATTTTATTAATATTTCATTCTATTAAAATTTTTGCAATAAAAATTTGACCTATTTAATCCTTTTTTTTCTTAATGTGAAATAGTGTGGAAAAAATTTGAGGAATTTTAAATGTGTGTAACACTTGTTAAGACAGATATAAGAAATTGTTCAAATTCTTCAGAAATTAAATTAAAATTTGTTATATAATTATGAATAATGTTTATAATTTTTCTGCTCCGTGTTTGAAATCTCTTTTCGATTTCACCTAATTGATTTGGTGATGAATGTAGAGTGTTAAGTATTTCTATCTTGACATCATCCAGTTTTTAATTTTCCAATTAAAAAGAGAATGAAATATTTCGACATACAGATAATTATTACAAATTCAGTAACGATGAAAACTATCGTTCTATGATCTATTAATCTAGTGAATAAGTCCATTAATTGGAAATGATAATCAGAAATGAAACATCGTGAAGAAATATACAATAATTAATTTATAAATATATTTATATACACCGCTGATAAAAATATGAAATTAGATGTGACGAAAGATCGTATTGTTACTAACAAATAATCTGGAAATCTCATACTTAATTAGGTTCATACGTGTTCTTTTTATTTAATATGGAAAATGAATTAATATCATTTGCACAAAAGGAAAGAAAAATATATCGGATAAGATAGTAATTGCATAATTGTGAAAGGTATACGAGTATAAATAATTATATTTTACACAAGAACTCTCGAGTAGTAGACAAGAACGTATTTAAAAATATAAAAAGTGCATTATGATACTTGAGAACAGTTTCACAATGTATTTGGTCATTATTGTTCCAATTTCGGAAGTGCAAAAAGCATCGTCAATTAGATGGAAACGTGAAACTGTTGCTTGCAAGAAGACTTTTTTATTTGTTACATAAATAAATTATCTAGATATACGGATAATTAATAGTAATTGGAAATTGTAGTAGATATAGGTGCATAGTAAGCGATGGAATAGTAAATACATTTTCCTTTTATTCGTCTCGAGAAAACTATAATTTTCTATAAAACGATAATTGGGACTAAATTATTAAAATAGGAATAATTACTAGATGTAATTAAATTCGAATGTTAATTTTAAATACCTCTCTTATAAAGTTAACTTTGCACTATAATTTGCAGTCTAAGGAAATTAAAATTTTAAAGAAATTTTCCAATCGTATTTAATATAATAAAATTAAGTAATTTTATACGAATTAATTACCAATTATTTAATTACCTTCAGATTCCTATGCTTCACATAAGTACAGATAATTACAATTTTTAAATATTTAAATAAAATTTGAAGGAATTACATTACACGCACTATTACTTCTCTAATTAATATATTACAATTTTTTAATTAGATTTATTATTTTTTTATTTATTATTTATTACTTATTAGTATTATTGTATTGTTTATTATATTATGAAAATTGCTCCATTCGATCAGGAAAGCTTCTCTAAAATTATTATCAATTCAATTTACATTGTACACCAAATTTAATAATATTGAAAATTTAAAGGTAAAATAAAACTGATACCCAAAATGTAAAACAAGACTTTCAAGGTGTCGTTTGTGGGTCATTCTACAAATTTCGTACAAATTGGTATTCTTTTTCCGCAAATGTTGATCGCATCGCCGATAAAAATGGAGCAAAATTCTTAACACCTGATGCACGTGCTCGTTCGTGCACATTACGATCCAGTGTCGCATACGCTAGATCGGAAAGTGCATTCGTGGAATCACGTATCAAGAGAAATTTCCTTGTTGCATGGCGCACAGGGCCATGAGGGACTTTCGTTTCCGATATTCTCTTTTCGAATGAGCAATAACTTCCTGAATTTTCTGAGTCATGCTATCATACCACGTGTGTCATCGTCGGTTCGCTGAGAGGTCGATTTTCCGGTTTCACTTGTGAATATGATCCCGTTGGAAAATGAAAAACGACGAAATACAATTTTTTAAAAATTATTTTAGAAAACTAGCGATTATATCAATCTGATACTGAAGCCTAGTTTGTGTTTTTGTAATTGATGTGGAAATTATAATATCGTAGAGTAATTTGCAAATATTTCAATCGTATAAAAATGGATTGCAATAAATAATGCGAGGATTTTGTCTATATATGTACCTTCTAGAAAAGAAATATATATAAAAGGTTTAAATTTAGCAGATTAAAATCTAGGTCTGTAAAAACTTGCTTAATTAACTCTGTAATTATTTATCTTTTATTTTATTTTTCTGTCTATCAACCTTAACTAATTAAGTCAACTTTATTATTGTTATATTTAAGAATTATTTCTTCTTTTATAATCATGGATCTTTCGTCTATTAATTTATTGATAACTAACGAATATATAGTATGTTCAATAATTCCCTACTTTGTTAGTATTCAGTTGAAAATGGGATCAACAGGTACCTGCTTTCACATGCTAAAAGATAAAGCTTCAACATGTTATTACAGAGCTGTCGTATTGGAAAATATCACTATTATTTACAATCACGTTCTATATATATCTCAATATTGATATCATACTACATAACAAATAATAAATAATGAAGATAATAAGTAACAGGAATATTGTAAATTATTAATAATGAAAGGGTATTCAATTTTTAAATACTATTCAAATTATTGAATAAATAGTATAAACAAAAGGTACAATTCATGTTCAATTTCTAGAGAAACATAATAATATTTTAACCCTTTGCTCTCGAGAGGCGCCCTTCAGTCACCATTTCATAAAATTTCGAACATCGATATTAATTAATATGTCAAATTTGAGATAATGTAACGGTGTGAGAGGTACTGAAATCAAATAATTCTATTTGTTAATTATTATAGATTTTTTATTTACTGCCCAAAAAGATATCGTTTGCTTTATAGTAGAAAATCTTTGAACTCCTATTCTTTTTTAACCAAAAAATCGTCGAGTGCAAAGGGTTAATAATGACCATTTTCCAATTTTCCTGTGGGAAAATACTTCGTTAGAAAGAGTTTCGAAACGATTCCAAAGAGTTCCACAATGAAAAGACCTCATTCCAACTTTTGGGCATCAAAGAGTAAAAATCTCTTCGCTCATCCTACTTTCACTTCAAATATTTGACATAACTACGTGTACAACGGTCATTTGATAATGTGAAGGAACAACTATGCTCGTAAGCTTGACCAAGATTTTTCGAACAGGTTTACGTCTCACGGAATGCATTATTATGCAAGTATGCCACTTTAAACAAAATAAATTAGTATCATCAATCGAAATTTTACAACCACTTTGAAATATGTAGTTACATAAGATTTCTGTATTATTAATTATAAGATTAATGCAATCTTTTCATCATATATATGATATTATACTCGTACTTTACATCAACAACTTTCTCAATTTTTTAAAATAAAATATCAATTTATTTTTTTACTAAAAAATGCGATATTACGACAATTTATTATGAAATAATTTGCAGTAACTGTTAATAATTCGTAACAGCGATGTAATTAAAACTGAGGAGATTGCAAGGATGTTTCATCGAAATTCACTAAATTATACACGCATCAATTAGGCATCTGTATAACCTAATTTCTCACAAGTTTAAATGTAACAAACGATAACTTGTTATAGTGACTATATTTGTCATTCGCAATTATCTTTAATTCACGTTTTACTCGTACACTCAAGAAATATTTATTTATTTGCAACACTATTTAATTATTTTATTATTTTATAATAATTTTAAGGAAAATTAAATGAAAATATTTGATGACATAATATAGTCATAAATTATTAATCATGTGAAATAAAATATAGTACTCTCAGTTTAGTAAATATCAGACGTTATAACCAAAATAAAGAAATAAAATTTTGTACTCAGATCTATGTACAATGAAAATAATAAAATATATCATATTCCTGGACAATTATTGATCAGTAACATTTACTGTCACATACAGTAACATACGCATATGACATTTTCCAAACGATTCAAGAAATGTCAATCACGAATTTAAAATAATAAACAATAATAAAGGAAAAAATATAATTACTAAAAATAAATAAACTTTGAATTTTTAATTTAATTCTAATCTTCCATTTAATTAGCTGTTTCAATATTTGTATTATTTACAAATCGCTATCTACTAAATTTTTTAAAATATTTACTGTCAGAATAAATGATACATTCTTCTTCTCACATTAACATGTGTTACATTACTTAAATAAGCTTAGAAAAGCTCTGTCGCAAATTTAAAATAATAATAAAGGAAAGAAACGAAATTAAAAAATATCCAATTGACCAGTTCATAATTTCATAATATTCATATATCTCTACCAAAATTTGTCAAATCTCTTTTCAATATAATTCCACTTCAAAATGATCAAAATTTACAAAATTTCACTCAAAAATATCCCATAACAAATACAAGTACTCTTCCTCGCTTATCCCTTTCCTGTTACGACATTTGCCCAATTTAGAAGAGATAACCGAACAAGCAAATATTAACAAATTTATGTAACACAGAAAGATATATCGTTCCTCTTACAAAACCTCACAAGTCTCGAGTCTATTAGTACGATCAATATTTGTCGCGTTCGTTCCAGCACCATGGAACCAACCATACCTCTCAACTTCCTCCAAAAAGGAAGAAACAAAATAAGAAATAAAAAATAAAAAAAGAAATCAAAAAGGAAAAATTCACCGGATTAACGATCGTGTAACAGTTTCCAAAAATCGAGCCGTTACCACAGGAATCTCGTATCGGGACCACTTTCTTATTGGAAAGGACGCCATTCTCTTACGAAACGAGAATTCTGACATACTCCCTGCGGCTCGTTCATGGCCCACATACGAATATCTTTTGAATATGATTTCCGGACATTTTTGCAAGATTGTGTATTCGCAGACACGGGTCACCTACTTTTCGTAATTTTTACGTTGATACTCGCGGCCGCTCTATCACGGATATACGAAACGTTACTTTACGAAGCAACTTTCCTCGAAATCTCGAAATATCGCTTGTGAACTGAAATTGAAAAGTTTTGCCGTTGGAGAAAATTGCGTGGCCCCGCTAAACGTTTCGATTGGAAGTTAAAGGAATGTGTTTCGTAACAATCTTGGCTTCTCATTTTGCCAAATAAAATTCCTGTAATTTAATACCGATTGCAATTGAAAGTATTTTCCCGAATTGCGACTGAAAATATTTGTGTGTGGTATGAAAAGTTCTTTCTCTGTATTTCCTCCCTTTCCTGAGTAAAATTGTGTAGAGTATAATATATTTTTCGTATTTTATATATTTTATATATATTTTATGTAATTTTAAATTCCATATACATATAATATATATTTTATTTTGGAGTTAAAATATTGGGAAATTTATAGCATCGTGTACCATAATTTGAGGATACTTATGCGTTTTTGTATATATATTCTAAATAATAAATAATTTATATTTTATTTAATTGAAATCCGTGTTGATCTGTTTATTGAAAAATTAGAATGGTATTTAATTCTATTGTGGTTTATTGAGATTATATACTAGGTTGAAGTATTGAGATTATAATATTTTAATAATATTTGGTTTATGTATCATTCTTCGTGAATGACATAATGCAGGAATTCGGTTCAGGAATCACATCCAGTTAAGCTACTTTTTCTAATTACCTAGGGGAACTCAGTCATTTTAACCTGAGGTGTATTCAAGTAAAAACTCAAGGACATCAAGATTGTACCAAAAATCTGGAAGACTGGTGAAAGTTTTGAGGTAGTAAAAATACCAAGGCATGTAAATCAGTATTTCAAGTGTCGCTTTTACGAACTAAAGCAATGAAAGTTACCACAGGATGGACCGTTTGAGTTTAAACATACACTAGTCCAACGAAATTTATTTTTATGTGATTAAATGTATACGAAGATGTATAAATATGTATATGAAATTTTATTTCAAGGAATCCAAAGTTATAAGAGAAAATTTAATTCATCAATTTTTTTACAATTTACCTCAACAAGTTTCTCTTATTCTTCTTTTCTTCGGATTCACTATCACTTTTTACAAAACTCGCATTAATTGTTAGAAAAATGTATACCAATTCCATAATTTAAAAAATGGAATGAAAAAATAGAAAAAAGACATTAAATATTCTTCGTTAAATAATATCAATTAACATCATATCTTTAATAGAAAATATAATTGTTCTTAGCTAACTTAACCAAAAAATATATACATCTCCTGTACAATGTATTATATTGTTTGTTACAAAAATTAACTTCAATCCTAAAATAGGAAATTTGAGAAAAACTTAAATTTTATTCACAAAATAATACCAAAAATAATATCACATTTTCAATATAAAATAAAATTAAAAATCCCAGTTACCCTAACCAAAAGAAACACATCTCTTCAAATTCGCTTTCCATAAAATCTATATTATTTACAACAAAAATTAGTATCAATTCCAAAATAGGAAATTTAAAAAAACAATAAATATTCTTCACAAAGTTATATCAAATAATATCATATTTTTAATATAAAACAAAATTAAAAATCCCAATTGCCCTAACCAAAATGAACATGACATCTCAAATTCATTTTCCATAAAATCTACATATGTACATTAATTACAACAAAAATTGCTATGAATCTCACAATGGGAAAACCAAAAATCACAATAAATATTCTCCCGTAAACCTAATCCCATTTTTCATGAAAAAATGAGAATGCTCCGAATTAACCTAACCGAATTAAAAAAAATAAAACGTCTTTTTCATCGGTATATATTCCTGGAATATTACAAAGCAACCGATCCATAGTAATTTGTTCCACTAAACGCATTAACCTACCGTATCGTAATTCGTATCAGAATCACGCGATCGTTCGATTCCGTTCGATGGATCTGCCATTCGAACAGAGCAGTCTCTCGTCCAAGTTCCGCAATTCAATTCGAATACGATCTGCCAGTGTCACGGCTACGTAACGAGATGGAAGGGTAAAAGGCCAAGGTGTCGAGCTGTCACACGTGGTCGAAGGCCTAACCGATCGTAACCGTAACCAGACAATCCAGATTCCTGCACCCTTCCGCTGCTAGACGATACGGAGCGTGAAATCAGGTTCGCGTTACTGTAATGACGAGATCAATGCACAGCTATACGTATACGGTTCAACGATCCGTGATGACGTAACGACGTTTTATTTATGCTTATTTGAAGTTTGTCCATGGCACGATAACAGTGATCGACCATCGCCACTGCACGCGGAAACTGAAAGTGGATTAGGAGTACTATGTGCAGGTTGTTCATTGGCTGGAATGGACGGTTGTGTCACGTAGTATAAGTTATGTTACCTGTTTAATAAGATTTGTATTATTTGCATCATTTCTTACGTTCAGTTCGCGTTTACATGGATTATTTAATCTTGCTAATAGAAATTATTTGTAAATTATTTGTTACGTAAAAGGATTATTGTAATAAATATTAGGAAATAGTTTTTTCTGCGTTATTTTGCTTCCAGATTTCAATGCTTCTCCGAGTATCAAATGTTACATACCTCGGTTAGGTAAGGCAATAATTGTTACATTATATACCACATTTTATGTTAAATAATATTTGAAACATTCTTGTGGATGACACTTTACAAGTAGTTTCAGATGGCAGAGTTAAATATCAGCCATTTGTAACTGTTATTAGTACAATTTCAATATTATTATTGGTATTATTACTATAATAACATTGTGTTATTACCGTAATATATCGAATAATAAGTACAATGCGACTGACAAAATCGCATAATTTAACAAAAAAGTATACTGAATAATAATCAAAGAGCACTTAACTCGTAATTAACAAAGTGCATATTAGAAGTTGTCAAAATACATTTGTATTTAGGTTAGGTGGAACATCGTTGCCTCTGCCAAATATATATTAGCCATTCATTATAACTATTACCATAATTATATTGTTATTGTAATATAAATTACATAAATACATGTTACAAATACAAATTACATAATTTGTGAAGAAGGAACTCGAAGCAAAAATCAATCAGCACTCGATCACTGACAAAACACTATTACAAACTGTTGAACACACTATCCCTGATAAAAACTCAAGATCACATTTGCTTTTTCTAATTTATTGCCCAATGAATCGTTACAAAACAGTTCGATGAACGAATAACGATTTACCGGCTACTTACCTACATTGCATTTAATAAACGCATTTCGCCAAAGTATAGTCATACAGTTAGAGGCCGTGCAAGAAAAATAAAGCCATAAAACGTTATGAACGTCGTTGTCGTTGACGTGGAAGGAAGGAAAAAAGGAAGGCAACAAATTCGACGTTCCCTAACCACAAAGTTGATTGCTTTATGTCGGTACTCGTGGAGCGGAGTCCAAAGACATTTCACGAGAACGAAGAATCGACGGCTGGAGAAAGTATTTTCTCCCACCGTCACCGATCTCTCGTGCTCTCAACTTCGTCCGAGGTATTTGTCTATCTTAATCTTCTTATTGGCAGGAATGAATTTCATCGCGTCATACCTGCGCACCACGAAAATTCGACCGATTGCAACGGGACTTCGTGCGTTGCTCACCGAGTGAACATAACCTCACACGTTGCAGGTAACTCCATTACCGACTGATCTGCTTTTCCTGTCTCAGGCCTGATCCACATTGGCAGGTGAATCTTCGACAACCGCTCCCGTTGGAAACGAATCGATTTTACGTACCTCGAGGCATTTATTGTTTAGAATGGTTATAAATAGGTGGAATATTTTTATTATGAACTGTAAATTGAGGCAGGCATGTGAAGAACGAATTTTATCAACCATTTTGAGTTTTTAGTAACGTATCCTAATAAAAGTGAGATTTGCACCATCATGGAATCGATGTTATCGAAAACAATATATGTATTTCCTGAATTTTATAAAAGTAAATTGTAGGTGGTAGAGTATTTTCCTTTTCCCTTGAAAAATTAATAAAATTAACACGAGTTGTTTTCGATGTGAACCCCTCAATTATTGTAGTCATAAAATAGTCATAAAATTTAGGTAATTTAAGTATCATAACTGTGACAATTATTTATATTTTATTTTCAAGTTGTATGAATAATTATTGCAGTTTCAATATTTATTATGCCTATTTCAATATTTTTAACATTATCATTTATCTGCATGTTACATTGAAGTTATAGAAATTTATAATAGGTCGTCTGAAAAGAAGCAATAATTATATTCTTTTGGTCATAGAAATGCCACGAAATTTCTTACATACCTCCTTTCGTGTGTAAGAGGGTCAAGCGTGACTTTGTTTCGAGATCGTAGATATGCAAATACCTCTGATGTTTAGGCTACGACCAGACAATCCGACTCATCGGCTTCCTGGAGAAAATGAACGATGAGTTAATTTTCCTATTATGTGAATTCCTTCGAGGCGTAACTGACGTGACGCCATTGTTAAATGATCTACGAGATAATAACGTTATATTAACAAAGGGTTACTTGACACCGTGTCGTACTCGATAATAACGAACACGATCTCTCTTCGCACTGGTTGTGCGATAAAATTGATCTTGATCAACAGTCTGTGAACCAGATTTTATATCTCCTTACATCTACTCCGACAATAATAGAATTCGGCGAAAAAGAAAGTGGAATATAGGGACGCATTCCAGACGCGAAAAAGAAGGTTCCCGAAAGTATTTTCCCACCTTTGGGACATTGAGGGCCCCGGGTCAATGGGGGCCTGGTTTATGTCTTTACAACCAGGGCCCCATGATTCGCAGACACGTGGACCATCTCGATGCCTAAATCAGGGGGTGGAAAAACAGTGCAGTTCACTTGCGTCTTTTCCCAGAAGCCAGTCCTCACGTTTCCCGCACCCGGACCCCCTTCAAGAATATCCTTTAAACTCCCAAGATTATACACTACGACACATAATTTTCCTCTTTTCGTAATTTGTATCACACTTAACCCATATCACATCATAATTATAACAAAATTGAAGAAAGCAGCTTAGAAATAAGTTATTCTCATTGGTGATTTAAAATATTTTACGTCGAATTCCGGAGGAAAGTTTTTCAAACGTTTCATCGCGCTGTAAAAATGAAAGAAAGTTTGAGAACCGCTACAGTGGGTCTGAGTATTCGGTGCCTCATAGTCTGAGGCGGGTACTAAAAGTTCAGAAGAGTCATTAAGCTATGAAAGTGCTTACTTACGTTATAGAATAATCTGTAATCTAATCTGTTACTTTGCACGTGGGAGAATCGTTTCTCGAAGTACTGAAACTGGAAAGCGAAACACTCGAATCGTCTCGCGGTTCTTTCTTCGCTGTGAGAAGTTTGCCGGGAAAAGGGTGCAGTTTCGAAAAGCAGAGGTCATTACGTATTAATTTCGAAGCCACGAAGGACATATCGAGGCCTGCTCGAAGCGTAAGAAACACATTGGCCGCGCGATGGCGCTGCGAGCGCGAAAGTTGAGAAACTGGTGTCGCGTAAAGCGCGGAGTGGCGAAGCTCAAGAATGCATTAGGTCAGCAAGTTGGCGAAGATGGCGCGCGCGAGTTCCCGTCACCTTTCTTTTTTCTGATGAATATTTCAGCCGGAAGCGTTGTAAACTGTGTCATCTTGGAATACCGACTTTTAAAGTTATTTAATCAAATAAAACGAGCCCAGAGCTTGGTCGGCGAAGTTTGCTCGTTACCGCGTAAGATTCATTAATTTACATCGCGTCGTTTGAAAAACGCCGGGCTTATAATTTTTTAAAGTCGCCGACAATTTCGTTACAACGAGATGCGTCCCGTTTGAACGAGTTCCGCGATATATTTCCGAGCATAATCGTGCCAATATTTAAGATCGATGCTCGATGAAAATGAGAAATTTGATAACGCGCGAAATTGCGCGAAATTAATTTGTACATGTTAATTGAGTTCTTGCGTTGTTTATGGTTGGTAATGCAATTTCTGGTACCATCGATAGGTTATAGCTTTTATTTATTTACAGTCGCCCCTGTAGCGCGATGCGTTTAATTGCAATTGATTTCTTCGACCGTGGTGTTTCTCCCTTAAATGCTACAAAATTGAGATTAATACATGTTACATTGGGAAAATGAATTAATAAACATTAGCATTTTTATGGACGATTCGACGAATGATTATATCGAATGTATCCTGAAGTTTAAAAAATTAATAACCTTATGGGAACAAAGTATAACTTTATTTTTAAATTTCTATATAATACTGTAATTTTTACACTTACAGATGTAAAAAATATAGTACGCACAAATATTTTACATTCAAATCTTTTATGCTGCATGTACCCAAAAGATTGTCGTGGAAGTAATAATTTTACGAAGGAAAAGAGTAATTTTAATTAATAATTTATCATTGATATTATAATTTTTATGCGATGTAAATGTAAGCAAATATTTTGGATTTAAATTTCTTATGCTGCATGAATCCAGTAGTATATTACGATACTCGACAGTGAAATGAAATTCTATTACGTATACGGTGAACCATTAACCAATTGTTTGTTACAGTATCTTTCTCCAATTGTTGGAAATGGCACTGCATAAAAAGGAATTGTTTTCCTTTCACTTTACTAAGAACCCACATTTTGTAATCTTACGTTATAGTTACATAAATAATGAAAGCCGGAAACATTTCTTTATTCCATTTACAATGGTAATAACGTTTTAGCAAGTTTTTCGCTTAACGAATTTGTCTGCACCAAAGTAAAGGAACTCGTAGTTGGCAGTCAACGTATTAAACTACTGACTTACATAGCTAGGACGAACCGTTGGCTCCTGGAAGAGAACATTCTCGAATAATAACAATACTCACAGTGATTCTACATAGATGTCGTGTGGCATCTAATCAGCCTAATTACACAACTATAATTTCCTATCTTGTTTACAGTTATTAGCTGTTCTAACATATTTCATTATCTGAAATCTTGTGCCGCAAAGAGTTAAACAAACTTCACGGATACCAAGTGTCTATCATCACACAATCAACAAGACCAGAGCCATCGATTGAATCCAAGATCCACCAAAAAGTCCACTGTCCCAGAGAAACCTGGTAAAGCCCAACACCAGCAGTCCCTCATGTAAACACGCCGTGTTTCACCACGCTCGTTACAAGATAATCATCTGCAAACCAAGGAAGGCAGAAACGCGAAACAACGGAAACCGGCAAAAATCTGTAACGAAGAAATATCCATTCTCCATCCGCTTTCTCGCCTATAATCTCGCCGAGGCGATCTCTTTATGCTTCGCTCGTTGTTCCTTCCTTAAACGGGAAGAAAAAAGGAGAAACAGGCGAAGAGGAAAAAAGAGACGAAAGCAGCAAAGAAAAATGAAATACGCCGTATTCGCCGTGGAAGGGCAAAAGAAGGACTGCACACGATGGCAACGGAAAGAGTTTCAATTCATTAGCTCGAAACGGTGTAACAGCTATAGCAAGGCACGCAGGCTGAACAGTCACGAACGAGGCGCAGCTAATTTTCTTTAACGGAAGCGGTCGTATCGGGCCCTTATCGTATCCGTAAAGTCGGCGCGATAGCCTGGCGAATTAATTCAAATCCAACTGGTACGTGCAGCCGGCGGCGAAAGGTATCGCTGGCTCTTTATTAAACGTCAGATTTTCGGCAATGTAGGTCGTCGGTTTAATTTCCGCGTCAGTCAAGGACGAGGAGAGGACCGGTGTCCTGTGAAACGCCACGGGGCGCAGGCAATAGCGGATCACGGACGGATGAGAGGCTCGACGAAAGCGGAGAAAGGCGGCTGGTAAGAGCTGGCAAAAGCTGGCAAAAGCTGGCAAAGCTGGACGAAGGAACGCGAAACGTGCGAGCGTGAGAAAAAGAGGAACACGAGCAGAGGGAACGGAAGCGGCGACCAAGGGAAAGAATTCCCGCGCTCTTCCCATCTTTGTTCCCTTCGTTTCCTGGTCGTAAAATGAAACTATTGCTCTATCAATCGGTATTCCGTCCCTTTCCTCCTCTGCCACGGACATCGGCCTCTTTCCTCGTCGCCACGTTCTCTTCCTACTTTCCCGTCCATCCTTCCTCGACACCGGCTGACCCCCTTGCGCTTGCCAGACTTAGCGCGCGCGCGAGAGGAAACGCGTCTTTCACGAAGTTCACGAGGCTGCCAGCTACCACGTCGGCTAAGAGGAGCCAGCCTGTACACCCGAGGGTTGTACACACCCGCTGGCTGCTGGGATACCAAAGATTCCTTCAGAGATTGCGGACGGAATTTCGCTGTAGTGACGGACGAACTTCCCCTTTCCCGCGCGTCTTGTCTTATCTTAGCCCTGCCGGTATTATAGCCCCGGCCCTCGGACGGTATCCCCCGGTAGACAGATAAAATTCCAGGAAAAGCGAAAAGGCCGCCGACTACTCCCTTTTCCTCTGGAAACCTGAACCAGCCTCGCGCCATCGAAGGTACGCCATCGTATCCTATATCCTATCGGGATTCCCCCACTCCGACACACCAGCGACCCCGCTCGGCGAGACTTTAAATCGAAAGATCCCCGTTTAGATGGATCCACCGTCACGTTCCCGGCTGCGGAATAACCTGTCCTACTGAATCCGTTCGGAACCTTCGCCAGCGCTCTAACCTAATAATTCCTTCTTGGATTACGGCTTCATGGTGCGGGTCGATACTTGGTAAGTGAATTGCGTTCGGGTCGATCAGACGATCAGACGATCGATGAGTCACTGACATGGCGGGGTTTGGGAGTTAGGTTAGGGGTTTTTCGTATGTATGAGTTTTGAGGTTAGGTTGTTTCGATGGTTATGTTTTCGAGGAGACAGTTGGATAGATTGTATTACTATTTTGGTTGGTTTGGTAGGGTAGAGCAAGGTGCGTGGTTTCGAGGAAGGATTTAAGTGTGTATTATATCTAGAACGTTTGAGGAGACGAGTTGGAAGAGAGAAACTGTTATAAAATAAATGTACTCAGTCTTTCTTAGGTTTTAAAGCTTTATTAAATTATCTCTTTCCCCATGGTTTACACTGCTGGTGCCAAAGACTGACTTCTTACAACTTACTTGTTAGCCACATATGCCGCGCACAACCAAAGATAAAGAAATCATTTGCCGGCTTATCGGTGTTTCGGCACATCAAAAGAAGTGAAAACAAACGTACCCTCTTTATCTCACAGAACAATGAGCCAAGTGATGGAGCAGATTGGACATTAGTGTTTATAGTTGACGAATAGAAACGTGTGACTCGTGGAACAAAATATGGATACAGTTTATTTTAATAATTTATTAATTTATTATTAATATTGACATTCGGATATCTTTATAATTTTGATATGTAACTTGTATACTCCACATCTGAAGTAAACATTTGTGGAAAAACAAAGAGTTAATATAGAAAATTGGTAAATCGTTAATAAAAAAAAATGATTGTTTATAATTTTTTATTTCTATGTATTATGACACATATATTATTCAAAAAGCTAATAAATTTTCACCAAAAATTGTTATATTATGGTTTAAGTTCATTATCAATGCGACATCAAAGTTGGTTGCTTTCTTTGTCTTTCCAAAAATCCAAATTTCCTGTACTGTTGGCTACATCGAGTAAGGAAGTTGGGTAGGTTGTTAGGTAACGAGTAAAATACTAATTGCACTGTGTCTATGCTTGAATTAGGGGCTAAAGAGAATCCAATTAAGTACTTAATTGGGACACTGGAGTGTTCTTTGGAAGCTGATCTCGTTTTTAAGGAAGTTTATTTGGGTCGAAAACTTCAATTCGAAATTGGTAGTAAATTTGTAGTATGTGTATATACACAATTTCAATAATAAATTTTACAAACTATTGTAATAAACAAATTATTAATAGCTCGTTACAGCCTCTTCCTCTTTTCAGTGTGAATTTTTTAACTTACTATGATTCCGTATTATTCTATTTTCATATTCTATAAAATTTCGTTATTCGCATTTAATATTATTATATTTTTGTATTTTCATATATTTTACGAAGTTAAAATTATTGTACCTTAAAATAATACTTCTAACCTAAATTGCAACGTTTGTCAGTCTACCTGGCGAGCAATCCAATTTTTATAAAAAATTTCCATTGCTGTATCGGTGCATTTCAATTTGTATTTTATTAAAGTTGCAAAAATATTTATTGTTATACGAGGAACGAATCGAGCACTGTTTTCTTTAATAAAGGTTTCATAAAAATGTTGTGCCGTAACGTTTTGGTTGTTTTGGATTTCGTGGTCGGAATCGAATATGTTTCTATTCCCGTTGTTTTTTTTCCATTTCTTCTTTTTTACTTTTTTTTTTTTTATTTTTTCCTGTCTGTATATGTTACTTTTTGTTCAACTTTTACTTGGCAACGGTGATCCTCCATTACTAGAAAACTCAACTGACCCATTGGTTTGTGAATTTCGTTTTGGAAAAATCGAATCACGTACGAAAACCAACGTTATATCCGACGTCCTGCTACAGGACAATGTTTCGTAAGTTATAAGCGAAACAAACATCGCTCTCAAGATATCTATAATCATACACAAAAAACTTCATGTAACCCATAATAAAACCACTTTTATTAAAATTAATACTCATTTAATGACATTTTATTTATATACGAGGTAATAATAAATATATATTTTATAATAAGATATTTAGAAAGTTACAGAAATTCGTAGAGAAATTATTTTGATAATTATGAAAAATAGATTTCACAAAATTATTTGTATAATATTGTTATTTAAATACTTACTGATAAAAAGATTATTATTATGTGGAATATTAGTATTAATATCTTATTATTATTATTTGTAATAATAAAACCACTTCTATTAAAATTAATACTCATTTGATGACATTTTATTTATACACGAGGTAATAATAAATATATATTTTATAATAAGATATTTAGAAAATTACAGAAATTCATAGAGAAGTTATTTTGATAATTATGGAAGAAAATGATTGCAGAAAATTATTTTTATAATACTGTTGTTCTAGTACTTACTGATAAAAATATTATTATTATGTGGAATATCAGTATTAATATCTTATTATTATTACAATGTAACTGTTATTATTATTTTAATAGTACCTTTATATTATTATTATTTAAGGATGCAGTTAAATTCATACTTTCTTGCACTCTCTCTCTCGACTGTAATGCAGTTCTTATTATCAATCTTCTCAGTTAAAGTCCATTAACTTTACGGTGAAATTTGGCGAAATTTCTTTTTGATAAATTGGCCTTTTTGTAAATCGTATGAGAACTTTCTTCAATTACTATACACGGAACCATCGTTTAATCTTTACATTGATTCAAATGGAGGTACTCGATATGATTCCAGTGTGTAGACTCGTACCAAGAAGTATACAAGGAACAAATTGCCATAAGCGATTACAAAAGCAAAAAAAATTGATCGTGAAATAAAACTGAGCAGCGTAAAAAATTAAGTTCATTTTACGTAAACATTTTTGTATTTATCAGATGGACGTATTACACTCGTATCATACTTTCCCGTATCTCGCCTCTTTTACCTTTTTCTCTACCGCTTAATTTCATCTTCGATCACACGGAATCTTGTCGAACGTAACGTCATTAACGCAAATGGAATTCCGTGAATAACCGAATGAATGAGAAGATAAATAATTTCCGTACTCGTTATATCCCGCGAAATGTTATACCTTAATAACGTGCCGTGTAAAATGCAATTTCTCGGCCGTGATCAAGAATCATATTCAATAGTAACGAGATCGAAAGGCGTCATACTTTATGCCTTTTCATATGAATTAACATTTATTCGAAGATTTTCCGTGTGTTCGATAACTTTTCGTATAAAGTTTTGTTGCATATAAATTTCTCGTTAAAGGCATAATTAATATTTTATAATTAATTTCTCGCGAAACATTTTTGCAAAATAATATAAATATAGCATCAGGGCCGACGTGACTTCTTGCGGGACCGGGTTCAAAAATTTTGCGGAGCCAGAATACACGTTTAAATCCGATATGGTATCGGTAAATGATATGGTATCATCATTCTCTAAAAAGTTAATCAAAATCGGTGTTTTCTAATTGGGTGATTTCCTTGACACCTAATATCTTCCGCACCCGTGTTGCAGTCGTATCAGCCTTTGATGTCAATGTTTAATGTCAACGTTTAGAACACGCTGCAACGAAATATTTCAATGCAAAGATGGAAGAGAAAATCTTGCACTCGTGTCAGTGTACAGCTAGCTGTACCATATCCAATTAATCGATAATCGATTGATGGATTATGCGATTGTATTTTCTATACACAATCGAATATTCGATGTACTATACAGGGGGTCTTGCAAAATGTCTGATGATTTTTCGTAGACCACGGGGCCTTACAAAACGCGGGGCCGAGTTCCAGTGAACGCGCTGAACCTGCCTCGCTCCGGCCCTAGATAGCATTCGTATAAATATGAATTATGTGGAGAGAAATGTTTTTCAACGAATTGGGATATTCTTGGAATATTGTAAATTATTTTTAGAAACATGGAAGTGTTGTAAATTATTTTTAAAATTATTGGGAGATTGTAAATTTCCTTTAGAATAATTAGCATAGTACAATTTGTATCTAAAATTGATGAAATATTATAAATAAATTTCTAAATTATTGAAATGTTATTCATTACTTTTAAAATTATTGAAATATTATAAATTACTGATATTGTTAAAATATTGTAAATTGCCGTTACAATTATTGGAATATTATCAATTACTTTTGAAATAATTAGGTTGTTATAAATTGCTTTCAAAATTATTGAATTATTACACACTAAAATATTACAAATTACTTCTTATATTATATATCACTTCTTAGGCTAATCCAAAACTTCTTATAATACTTAAATGTCTAATAACTTTATTTTACCCAAAGTAATTGCAATTGTTTTTGAGTTATTTTCATTTATTTGGCAAATTCCAAAAATTAGAAAACTAAAATAATTGCAGAGCATATAAATTATTTCAAACCACATATTTCGATTTTATGTACTGAAAAAGAAATATTCCACGCAAAAACAAATAGACCTTCCTCAAATTAATTCTATTTCTACGACAATTAACACAATTTCGTGTGAATTCAACTTTTCATAGCGCTATTCTTAATTCGAATATAATTAGATACGCATAATTTCACTTTTTGCCTAATTATGCCAGTGAAAGGGTAAGGTTTTGGCAGAGAAGGTAATTCCCAAAAAGAATTTGCCAAAAGTCGCTTGATTCCCAAGTCAAGTGTTAAGTGACGAAGTGAAAGTCCAGGAAGTGGTTTAAATTTCGACGACAGTTATAATTACTGGTTTGCCTGAAGAAAGATACACGCGATACCATATTAATTTCTTGAGAATTCATTTATTACTTTAATTACTCATTAACATGTCATTCTACATATTTATTACCCCAATAACATTTAATTTTTCTATTAATCCCCTTTCAAATGAAATCAACGATCTTTCAGCACGTGGTAAAATATTTAAATATAAAATATGACAAATTTATTTAACTAATTATTTCTTTCATTCAGCAGCCAATTTATTTATTTAATAATTAAACATTGGCAGTTAATATTTATTTAATCAGTAATATTCAATTACTATTCATCTAATCTGGATGATGCGATTAATTGTTTCTCGTTATAATTAATTCAATATACCATTCACTTCACACGTGTTATTTAAGAGACGAACATAATATAATTCATGTACTATTTAGAGCAATGAATTTGCAGAACTTTTCAGGTCGTTTCACTGCAACACAATTTCAGCTATAGAAAGGAGATCTTCGTTCGGCATTAATCATCCAGAGAAAATACTCAATTGAAACTCGTGAAGAATCAGTAAGCAAAATCCCATTGTAAAGGTGTATTTAGAACGTGTGTACTATCTCGCGCATCAACTGATCTTAAAATAACGATTTGCTTCTTGACTCTCTTTTATTATTCCAATTTACCAACTGAACCTGCATATTCTACGTGGCCGAGAAAGGGGAACAGAAAATATGAATTTTCGTGAAGAATTAATAGAAAAACATTTATACGAGAAAGTAAATTTTTAAATAAAAGAAAATGGAACGAATTTTAATACAGAAACGTGAATTTTTGTGGAAACAGAGATTTAATAGGAAAGAGAACCTAAGTTTAATAAGATAGTATAATTATTCTCAAAAACCGAAATTTGATAGAAAAAGAAATAAACCTTCCTTCAACAAACAAGAAAAAGAAGAAATTTTTATATAAACCTGAATTTACAATAAAAATGATTAAAAGTCGACGATTCGGAAAACGCAACACTTTTCGTTTTACTATCGTAGGATATTTGTCACGAAAAGTCACGATATCTCGCAAAATGATACTGCATTCAACGCACATAAATTTAATTCTTCTCATAAATTTGCTGCACAGGATATTGTCAAATATAAAACCAAGTGTAAATTGCCATCTCTAATAACTTAAAATGCATGTCACTTTGAACAAGAAACAAATCTTGCATAATAAAATATACAGACCACAATTTATACGTGAACAAACTATTCTCACATTTCACGCTCTATTCCTCGTTTTCTTCTGCTTCGTTTTATATCCAGTTACACTTTCTCCGCTCTATCTCCTCGATACGTCGAGAAATCCGGAATATTTATGAACCAAGCCTCGCAGTTTAATTAAAAACGTCATGGAAACGGTCGTAAACAATGATTCGTTTTAAAATAACAACTGGCAGAGCATCGATTTCTGAATAACTTGGATTCCTCCTCGAGGAATAGACTCAAATATACTCCGACGTCGGAACCTGTTTGCTGAAGAAGAAAGTCGATGTCCCAAACTTGACTCTCGAACGTTGGCCTCGCAACTTTCCTGCTGGCCTCCTTTTTCGTCTTTCGTTTGGCTTCTTCTTCGCTTCTCACCCTGATATTATTAATAACAATATCGCACGATGTCTCGGTGGGTTTGTTTTGTCTGTGGTCGTAAGGGAAACATCGAATGACAAATATATACATATATAAGGTGTCCCAGCAACAGCAGTGCAACTGGGAAGTGGGTGATTCTGCAATACATGAAAAAATAAATCGAAAATAAAGAATAAAATTTTTTCATTTGAAGCTTCGTTATCAAAAAAATCGACTTTGAATAGTAACAAGTACGCCTGTGCTTAACTATAACTATGGTGGAGAACCATCAGTGTATCACCAAACTTGATGGATATTCAAAGTCGATTTTCTTGACAACGGAGCTTCAAATGAAAAAATTTTATGTCCTATTTTCGATTTGTTTTTTCATGTAGAATCACCTCCTTTCCGGTTGTACTATCGTTCTTATATATACTCTGTATATATTGTATACTCAAACATATTTACATTTGCTATTTTCACCATATGATATATACTTGATAAATACAAATTTGAAAGAATAATGGCGTGTGTGGCAAGAACGAAGATTGAAAGTTTAAACTTAGAAAATAATTCATTGGCATGTATAGTATTTGCGATACATTTATTAGTGTTGCAGTATTGATGAACCACAAAAATGTCGAATAAGCAACGTATAAGGAGATTGGCCACTTAACTCACTAGCGCCACCACGGTTCGTATCTCGGAGAAATGCATCGTATACATCGTATACATAGTTGAATTATTTTATAATTATACTGGTATAATCTGGTATTTAGATATTTATATATAGATGTATTTAATTTAAAATGGAAATTCTTATTGCTCTTTTAAAGACTATTCATTATATATTCAATGGTAGTTCTTAAAACAACGGCTAGGTTTGAACGGTATTGCGAGTGATATCTTGGCAAAGATTATTAAAAATCAACAAAAGGTAATTAATTAATTCTAATCGCGTCAGGGTGCGCAGCTTGCAAACGACAGCGACGAGCCAAGTTATTGCATCGAGATACGTGCTCGTGGTATCTGACGATAAAATTTGCATTAATCGTTCTCAACGACGAAGAGAATGCGAGGAACGAAATCTCAATGGCCGAAGACACGAGTAGATTTAATGTGACGGAGAAAATTAATCGTAAACGTGGCAAAAGTGTCTTAAGAAAAATAACGATGCACTAGAACCGCCATCATTGAAATATGTATATATCTATCCAAATATTACTAACAAGAAATATGTGTTAGTACTTGAACGATCCTTTATACAGTTTAACAAATTTTCTTCATTATTTTCATATAAATTTAATATTTTATCCTTAATATATTATTGTTAAATATAACATCACTTAATATATTTACTATTATTCAATATTCATATGTATACCTAAAATTTGTGTTAAATATTCTTGATATTAACTATGATTATAATAATATTATAATTAAATATTATAATTTAAATATAATATACTATATTCAGTATATTTAATATTATTATTGTAAATATATATAATATTGTCATTAATTATTATTGTATTTATTAGGATTTTATACAAAATGGCAGCAAAGAACGAAGGATAACATATTTGCTTTATACTATATGTGTTTGATTATGATAATTTTTAATCTTTTAAATTCAACTCTCTGTTAATGCCTAATTTTTAATGAAAGATTCAGTTTTTCTTTCATTGTACAAAGTTTTACCAATCTTTCAACAAGTTTACAGGATTTTGCTTCAACGGTGACCTCTGCAGAATCTCAAATGACTTTTCAGAGTTGTTTCTTCAATTTTAAGTGATACTTCCTTACTAACCTGTTGACTTCCTGCTGCAGCTTCTCGATAGAATTTAAATCAAGAAATTACCCTGGTTACACCACTATTTGCGTTTGCAGTTTCCCTTATTTCATTGTGAAATAGTACCTTTTACAATCTCAACAATTTTTCTCAATTCAAAAATATTCGAATAAATAATTTAAATAATTTCGTTATAATTTATGACTGAAGTATATAATTTAATTTTTAATAAAAAAAATTGCATTATGGTTGGTATAGTTATTATATCTCTCTTACATACAATTTTATTTTGTACTTTTTTAAGTGCCATTTTATGTATGTCTTAAAAATTTTTTAATTCCTGAAATGTACACGAAATATGCGACATTCGCGAGTTATGTAAGTATTAAAAGGTGGTCACCTCTTCCTCTTTTCCTTAAATTATTCTGGTTTCAATTACCGTCTTCATTTTATCCCATATATAACATTTCTCACAAGAACCAATTAAAAAACGTTCGACTGTTGTGCAATAAGAGTAATAAATACGTACGACAAATGAATCAAGAAGTTTTTCCACGAAACCTTTACTAAATTTCACGAAAAGTTTCAATTCTCTTATTATAATAAAATAGCGATACTATGCAGTAAAATTGCTATAAAAGAATAATTATGCTATAAGAAAGTTATTATAGTAGAACGATGATACAATACAACAGTATTACTATAATAACAGAGTGATACTACAGTAAAATTACTGTAGCACAATAGTGATATCGTAGTAAAATTATTACAATGGAACGATAATCCAAAAATTAAAATTACTGCAACAGAAGATTAATACCATAATAAAATTAGTATAGTAGAATAATAATCCTATAGTAAAATTATTGTAGTAAATTAATAATACAACACTACAGTAAGAGATTACTATAGCAGAAAGGCAATTTTATAATAAAATTATCATAGCTGTATACCATATATAATATTTTCTACAATAAAATGACTATAGTAACACAGTAATACCTACCATACTAAAATTAGCGTAATACAATAATAATAATAACCAATTATATTATATTACTGCAATAGAATACCAACAATAATCGACTACTGCTATTACTATAATAAAACTATAGTAGCAAGTAATTATTACAAAATTAGCAACATCTGTACACGAATACACAAAAATCCACACACTCTCAACAGTGTAACTCAAACACAGTTAGAGAACAAACCACAAGTTCCTTCCACCTCTGGAATACCATAATACACAGGACATTTGTTTCCTCGTCGATATTCGGGCCGGAAATTGCTTCAGTAAGGTTGACACTTAATAAAGTTCCATAATTACCGCACAGGCGGAGAAATAAGCGCGGACAAAATAATTCTCGCCGGGGAATCAAATTTAAATAGTCTCGTCCCGCACCCCCGTCCCTCTTCCCTATCATAGAAACAATATTTTCCCACTTAATTAACGAAACCAGGCTTAATTGACACGTTTTTCCGCGTTCCACGGCTGATTAACATCCACCGACGGAATATAATAGCGTGTTATACTTGGCGAATATATATCGTTTACGAACGTGCCACTATTCGACGATCGCCCTAATTAATCTACTAATTACCAACGGGAACGGTCGCGATCGAAAATTCCAGCAGGTCGCTGTAATAGAACGGAACATCGTTATTAACTTCCATTGTTACGTTCGGGGTTGGTCGGATATGAAAAATATAACGCCATCTTTGCAATTAACTCGGTTCGAGTTTGAACGTTTGAGGAAGAAAGACAAAAAAAAAAAAAATAAAGGGGAAAAAAATTAGCCAGCTGATTTCGACGATCGTGTCATTACAAATTCGTTTAACAAACTTCTCATTAACGTACTTTATGACCAGCAACCCCGATAGAATTTTAAACCAACCCCCACCACCGTTCGCCTCCCTTGTTTTACGGGATATCCGTGTTTTGAAAACAAAAGGATTTTATCGGTAATTAACTTGACGAGGTTCCCCCCAGGACCCCTGAAAGCATTAACGTGAATTGGAAAAAAATTTCATTTAGAGGTAACCGTACGGGACATATTAAAATAAATATGGAAAGGGTATTCTGTTTTATGCTTGGACGTTCAATAAAAGTCGAGCGACAAGGGGTGGGCGACGATCTGAAAGGTCCGATTCGTTCAGCTCTTCGGGCTTTCCTTCTTCTTCGTTTTTTAATTGATATTTTGCCTGATATTTTATATGATTCAATACTTCGATGTTCAATCTCTGGCCATGTTTTTGCGTTAATTAAAGTGATATGTGTATCGATACTTCGCGATATGCGAAACGTATGATGGGTGTTTCGATGATACGCGATGCGAAAGTATCCTGTTTCATTTCAAAGGGTGTTTAATGAATGTTTAATAAATAATTGAATCGAAGTGCGTTGCGAAGTGAATTGATCGTTGAACGTTAGTAGCTGTTAGTGTTGTCGAACTGATGGTACTTGGGGGTGATAGTGAAAGCAGAGTGTTTGTTTGATCTCTTGACGAGGAGTAATGATATACTTGATGTGGAGTATTGAACATATGGGAAAAGAGTTAATCCATTTGTTAGTCCTTGAATTACCGTTTCGGAGGTATTATTATTCACCGGGAAATACCATATTGCTGATCTTGACGCTTGGCCATCGTATACTTCAAGTATGGAGTATGAGGCAATCATTCAATTCGATTTTCCGTTTGCAACCCCTACCCTTGCACTTCAAATTCGGAAACTTCATCCAATAACAAAGTACATGGCCCTACCAAGGGTCGATATAAATGCTAGACCTAGTAGCACGTAACATATAAAAACACACGATATCAAGATAACGACACAGTCCACTTACTATTCGAAGCCAAACATAATCTCCCCAAAGAACCGACCGTCACTAATCATCGTCAAGCAATATCGTCGACCTAGTGACGATATACACCATTACTTAATTATATTAATTGCATATAAAAATACTGGATTATCTATAGTCTCGAGGGACTATGACAAATGTATTTTAAAAATAATTATATACAGTGAAATCAATAAAATATGCAAGGATATATAGTTAAGAAAATAGATGTACACTGTATAAGGCAGTGAAAGACCAGCCAAGAGTGAAGAAGTTCTCTTGAGTGGCTGAGGAATCAGCTGAGAGTGAAGGATCAATTGAGATTAAAGGATCAATTGGGAATGAAGAATCAGTTGATAGCGGAGAACCTGATAAGAACGAAAAATCAATTGATAGTGAAAAATTTGCTGTGAAGGAAGAATCAGCTATTGGTAAAGAATGTACTGAGAATGAAGGATCATACGATTATTCCCAAAACTTCGTACCCACTGAACACGATTACCCCGTCTCAATCAACCATCTTACCTTCTCCCAAAGCGTTAAAGGAATCCCTCTCCCTGCTTATCCTGCCCCGAGCAGCCAAACAAACGAGATCGTCAGGTGGCATAAACGAAGCAATTAACGGACGAAAA
>NW_016913313.1:873008-884049 GCF_001483705.2 Eufriesea mexicana | reverse complement strand
ACGAAGCAATTAACGGACGAAAATAAGACCAGAAGGAATGCTGAAAGTGCGAGCGCGATGCCAAGCATCTTATAACCATTCGAAACAAGGGAAGCACTTCAGTCTGAAGGGGACAAAGGACGATGGACCGTGGAAAGCGTAAGAGGCTAAGACATCCTGCTAGGGGCTCACCTTTGATGTTCGACGTCCTAGCGCTGGACGCATCGCGAGCTTTTATTTATGAACTATCCGTACTGCGTGACTTACCAGGCGAATCGCTGGGTTCTATACGTAGATCTAGGTGGCGACTGGGACTGGGTTGCTGGGTTGTTGCAGCAAGAAGAAAGGAGCACGAGTCGGCGCGAAGGAATAAAGGGAAGCCGGCGCAGGGGATGGGCTGTGTGAGCGGGAAGAAAGCGAGGAAGAAAGGAAGAAAGAAGCGGAGACGAGAGTAGCGCGCGGAACGGCATTACGCGGGGGTGCAAGAAGAGCAAAGGAAACGGAAGAAAGAGACGGGAGCTGAAGACAAGGCAGAGGGAGAGCCGCAAAGGCCACAGAGTCAGCCGGTGACTGCACGTTCCCCTGGCCCGTCTCCAAATCTACTCTACAAGCTTTTTCTATTTTAGCCCCTTATTTTTCCGTTCTTCTGATTTATCGTTTTATTGTTCAGCAGCCGCTCTGACGACCGCTAAACCTCACTCAACCCCCTAGTTCCAGCCTCCAACAGCCCCGAGATCCTTTTTACGTCCCCGTTTGCACGCGGTCTCACCTCTGATCGACACGTAACGATGCTCGTCCCGGACCAAGCCCACTCTACGATGGATCCACAAGTCTTTGGCACGGAAACATCGATACAAGCTTTACACCGTGCTCCTGGAGCCTCGCCATATCTTTTTGACGCGTTAACGAGCGGCTCGTGCGAACAGTCATTTTCTCCCTCCTCGCGCTTTATATTCCAGCATCCACGGGACTGGTTTTGGTACTCGCGGATTTATTGCAAGGGACCAAGATCAGAGAGGTGATCTCACATTTTTGAGCCGGTATTTTCATTTAATGCCGAGGCATAAGTAAGTATAAGGCATTAAGTAAGTAAATGTAGGGTTATCTAGGTCGAAATAGCTAGCTTCTGTGTTTTTATTTTTGCAGCTGCTGGAAATATGCAAATACGATTTTTATTTTAATGAGATCACAGTTACGTGTGTTTCTTTATTTTCATTGAACAGTTTTAAGTAACATTAATGTAGGAATGAAATGAGCGCGATCCTGAAAGAATGTCAAGAGATTTTGGGCTTAGAAAGAAAGTGACCACGTGCAAAAGGATTGACTGCGAAGAATGTTTATGATAGAGTCGAGTGAAAGATTAGAGATGCATTCAGAGTGATTGAAGTACCTAACCCACCGAGATTGCCTGGGATGAAAGAGGACAGAAGGAATGATTAAAAATAAGATTGCAAGTCAGTTTTAAGAAAGATCAGAAAAGCGTGCCCTTAGCGAATCTCTCTCGTTTCATAGCCACTCGCCGTCATTCTATTTACAAGCTTATTTTATTCTATTAAGAAGCCAACAATACTATTTTAAGTCAATTCACCCAAAAATGATCCTACGTTAATGAGGTACATTGTATTTAGGTGAGTGGTTCTAGTATATCATTGGTATATCATAGGTAGGTGGTTCTAGTGTTAATTGCAGATTTTATTTTGATGTGTAATCTTGGAATTGACAATTGTAAGTAAAGTATAATGTAATATTGACAAAATCATAAAAATAGGTAGGCTCATGACCGGTTTTATTAATTTATAAGATGTGAATATATGGTATAATATTAAATAATAATAATTTATATATCAAGAAACATGTAAAATATTTCAATATTGGGTACCTACATATTATCTTCTTCCGCAATAATGGAAATTTATTAACTTCTAAATCCCTTAATCAATAATCTCACATTTCCAACAGAATCGTGCAAATCGAAATTTCATTCTGTAAAAAGATCAAACGCAAAAATTCCAAACCTCTAATCAAACCATCCTAGCAACCCTACTGCAGTCCGTACACAGACTTCGATAAAAATAACCCCATCTCGTTAAAGGTGTAATTTTCCACAAAGAAAAAGACCGGGAGTAACACCCTGGAAATGCAGCAGACTCGTCAAATACTAGTCCGGTACAAAAGAATCGCATCGCGCGAATGCGAAATTTTCCACCGCGAGACGCGATTGACAAGCAAGAACGGTGGAAGTTTGATTAATTAACTAGAAACGTAATTCTATGCCGATTTGGGGGATGAATTTTTTCCCGGCGAATAAAACGCGCGTCACGTTGATTGCGCCGGTCCCGATAACTTATCGCGCTTTACAAGCGTTCGATATAGTTTTCTGGTCATGCATCATCGGTGGAAATAGCTGGAATGCTCGAGGCGGGTTGAGCGGCGTGTGCGTGCACACGCGCGGACCGGTTTATATTTGCAATAAACTCCGCTGGGCCCGGCTTTTCGAGCCGCGTGCTACACTTATGACCCGCCAACGTTAATTACCGGAATAATTGTACAGCTGAAAATCCGAGCATTCCGTAGATGCACCCCGGCCGCGATTAGATCGGGCAGCACGCGTGACCCGCGCTCACGTAACCCCGTGCGTTCTTAGTATCCCCGTGGGTATTTTGCTCCACGCTGGTCGACGAGGTGGCACGAACCGAATTTGCACGAGAGGAGTCGAGGCCGATTCGCGTTGCTGCGATGGTCGCTAAGAATGGTGAAAGAGTGCCATTGCGTGGAGTTGAAAATTTAGGGAACGTGTAAATTTATTGTGAATTTATTTTTGTGCTGTTATTATTGTTTATGTTATTGCTGCCATTGTTCTTTTTATTGCTATTGCCGTTGTTTCCGTTGCTCTGATTGCTATGGTTTTTATTATTACACGTGGAGACGAAAATTTAGGAAACGGGTCAATCTTTTATGAATTTATTTTTGCAAATGTGTTATTATTGTTTATTTTATTGCTGCCATTGTTTTTGTTATTGCTATTGCCGTTGTTTTCGTTATTCTGATTGCTTTTATTTCTATAGTTATTATTTTCAGTATTTCTGTGATTGCTAGTTTCATCATTTTCGTTACTCCAATTACTATTGTTTTTACTATTATTGTTATTTTCAGTATTTTTGTTATTGCTAGTGCCGTTGTTTTCGTTATTCTGATTGCTATTATTTTTATTAATATTATTTTCAGTGTTTCTGTTATTGCTATTTTCGTCATTTTCGTTACTGTGATTGCTATTTCTTTATTATTATTGTTTTTATTATTATTATTTCCAGTGTATTTGGTTTTGCTACTACTAGTATCTTTATATTATTGTTTTTGTCGTTGTTATTGTTATAGTATTGTAATATTACAGCCCAGTCCAATCAAAAGAACAGTGAATTAGCTACAATTCTAGTATACCAATCAAAGGATACACAATAGTACAGCGATATGTGAATATTAAATTATCAATTTACATTTGAAAAATAATTAACACAGTAACGTGAGCGATTCACAATTTTACATCTTGGGTACCTCGACCCACTTCCAACCATTCCCGAACATCGGTGCAATTACAATTAAACTGGGGTATTCGAGGCATGAAGGATACGTGTATCAAAGTACGGACATTGTTACATAGTATACGACTTGCGGTGCTATAGATGCGTGAATCATTCTGTGTTCCGATAATCGATCCTTCGGATAACCGATATTCGGTTAATCGGCGTTTCCGTTAAACGACGGTCGGGTAATCTACGCTCTATCCTCTAACCGAATCATTCGAGCATATTAATGCAAGTATATCGATACAATCGACCTGTTGTTCATATAACAATCTTGGAATATCAAGATCGTCGTTTCTATTGAAATCTCGGGAAAATGTACCTCTATATCCACCTATTTGGCTACCTAAGCTTAAAAATCACGATTTTTGAGTATTCGTTGTCAGAATATTGAGGAAATTTTGTACTCTAACTGTCCACACGAAAACATACTTATTTGAAATTGAAAAATACTCCTAATTAATGTTTTATTATATTCGAAAATATATTATTTCTCATACATGGAACAGAATTTGTTTTAATTTGTGTCATGCAACGTTTTCTGCTGTAATTATATTGTATTAATGTAAAATTATTCGAAGAATTCATGGATACGTGGAAAGGGAATCAACCGAATCCTATGTGTAATTTCTTTTGATTCGCGAATGTGAAATTGAGTAAAATAAATTATAACGTATAATTTGAGGACAGTAGAAGAGGATATTATGGTGCCACGACTGTGAATTTTGTCGACCTTTTCGCGAAGGGCCTTTGACTCGTGGATTATCAAAAACTCGCGAAAAATTCGCAGCACGTTAAGGACTGAAAGACGAAATTTTTTCAGATGTAATTACTGTTTGGACAAATTTTACGTTCAAGACCCTTTGACAATCCTTCTGTTCGCTATAATTTGATTAAAATTTTCAAATTTATGAAATTCTATTAAATATCGAAAGTCGAAATTTCTTCAATTTGTTCGGAGCTTCCAAATCTTTCATCTTTACTATTAATTTCTAAAATTTTTAATCCCTATACAATGTCCCCAAATTTCCTCTAACTTCGTTCAAACAATTGTCATATAATTTCAATTTCAATCAGTCTCAAATCATTTAAAATATTATTCAAAATCTCTCAGACAATTTAAACTCGTTTAAAATACCCAAGGTATGAATTTATATAAAATTTTTAACCTTCATCCATAGTTCTAAACCCTGTTAAACCTTGTCCAAACTGTTATCAAAAATTTTCCAAATTTAATATTCTAAAAATCAATGTCCACACGAGCATATGCAATAATCACTTGCGGAATTCTCCCCAACACAAAAATTCCCCATAAAACTCCCCAGAAAAACCAACCGTCAAAAATCTGCCAAAAAGAAGAAAAACAAACTCGATTTCACGTTAATCCACTCCATCTTCTGACAATCGATCAACAAACGGTGCAAAGGGAGCTAGCGAGCAAGCGTGGATCGTCGATCACGTTGCACGAAGTTGCAAGTCCCAAGCGGCCAAGAAGGGGAGAAAACTTGAGCTGTATAAGTACTACTTCGCGGCACTTTCGAGTTGCTTCTTTCGCACTGTCAAATCATGGAAGATCCACGTTCTGCTTGTCGTCGGTGTGCGAGCGAGGCGACAGGGGAAAGACGCGTCCCATTTCGTTGGATGTACGCCAAAATCAGGTCGCTGATTCTCAACTGTCCTATCCGAATGCGCTGTCCGTCCCCTGATCCGACTATCTGACCTTTGCGTGGCTCGACGGTCTAGGTAAACACGATCATTGAGAACCACCGTGGGAACGTGGATCGCAGGAGAGCACTGCTGTACCTCGTTTGCCAGATATTCGCGGCGACATCGAATGCAGGAACATCTTAAATCAGAACTAACAATAAACCGTGGACCTCCTATTCTGCATCCGTATCGTCTCTCCTTCCCATGCCCTGTGCCCACTGTTTTATCGCGAAACAGTAAAACACGAATACGGGACAAGTTGGGCAACTGAGTCATCGGGTTAGTTCATCTTTGGATCATGTTCTGTGTGGTGGTCTCTGTACATTTGTTATCTCAGGGTTATCTCTTATTACCTATAGACAGTAGCAATCTTCACTTGACCAGACCTTTTCCACGAGTACTGTCTGTGACTTAATTTCTCCTACGAATGATGTGGTAAAGATCGGATTAATAAGTTGTAGCGATCATCATTCTCACCCTCGTCACTAAATGGATTCCGAATTCGAGGACTTTCGCGCAAGACTAAGGCAAGGCCTGCTAGGGTAGCCTTACTCATGAGTCCACTAGCATGCCCGTCAAGAGAAATTGGTATTGGAGTGCTCAGACTATACAGCATCGTAAATCGTTCGATTTCCTTTAATCATATTGGGTTCTATGTCAACTCTTCCGAATTAATAAATTTTCATCTTTGTATTTATTCATGCTGTATCCTAATTTCCAATTAAAATTGTATTATTATACTATTTTTACATTCTCCATTTTGAATTGTCAAGAGAAATTGGTATTGGCAGTACTTAGACTATACATCATCGTAAATCATATTGGGTCTTATGTTGACCCTTCCGAATTAATAAATGTTCATCTTCGTTTGAACTCATGCTGCATTCTAATAGCCAATTAAAATTGTACTATTATACTATTTTTACTTTCTCCATGATAATTCCTGTTTTAAATATCCGTGGTTTATATTTGTCGAGTTAGAGGAGTTAATCTATAATCGAAGATCACTAAATCACTATGATTTGTGATTAAAACTACTGAGAATAAATTATCATCCACATATCGTCTTTTTACATTAACCTAACACTGAAAGCACAGATAGTAGACCATAGTATCTACTCGCTACACGCATGCACTGAACTCAATTCTTGTAGGCCAAAGCACCCGCCTCCATTCACTCTCTCGACATGAGTACTACCATGTACCATGTTCACGTGCATCGACTGCTCGAAAGCTGACGAAAGTACACAGCTGAGAAGATTTGCATCATGTGCGTATCACGCTATGTAGAACGATTTGCCGAAATGTTATTTGAGGAGTTACAGAAACTGGTTGCTTCTGGAAGTTTCGAGAGGAGTCGAGAGGAAAAGGAAGATTGGTAATGGAGAAAAGAAAAAGAGAATTCTGGGATTCGTTTCATTGCAAAATCATTTCTTCCTTCCGATACTGTGAACGTCTTATTTATTTCATTTGTCTCGTAATGTATGCAAAATGCAACAGTTACCGTCTCTACCTATAGGACCCTCTCGGAATTCTATATTCCATATCCGAGAGAAAGCTGTCTCCGTGGAAAATTTTCATTATGCAAAATTTGAAATCCTATTTAAAGTAACGAATACGATATTTCTATTTCAGTTTTCTAAGATATGTGATTTTCTTAATAAATTTGGGAAATATTCTAAGCCAGACGATCTCCTTTGATAGAATTTACGAGAGTATTATTAAATAGGCGAATAAAACTTCTGGTAACTTAATGTAGATGTAAATAGCGATTATTTGAACCTAAGTAAACGAGAATAAATAAGAATACATAGCAGGTTGTTAGTCACAGTATCTTAGATATAGTATCTAATCTTATCAATATTTCAATCACCCGCAGACCTAAGAGTCTCAAGAAAAAGTATCGACCCAATCCTGTTTCAGATATCATGCATAATTCGCTTCATAGGTATTGTTAGATGACTGTTTAATCATCTATCGGTGTTTATCTATGTACATTAGATAAACTCCAAACCGGATAACTTTCCCTTTTATCCCTCACTCATCCTTATATTGCACTAATCTGCCTGTAGAAACTTATATACAATTCCAAATTCAAAGAAGATACAAAATCGAAATTTCTTCCGTTTTTTTTTTTACTTGGGGAAAATCTTCAAGAGATACCCCGTCTCTCTGAGGAAGGGGACGAGGTTATGTGGAATTTTCACATACTAAAATCCCCACGGTAGCCATTTTCGCTGCGATGGGGGAACACTGGGAACTCAGAATGAACACAACTGGTGGTCCCCCACAAAATCGAAATTTCTATCCTAATCTAACCTAATCTAACCTAATCACCGTCAAATAATCGGTGAAAATGGAATATCGAAAGACTTATAAGAGAATAATGAGAAATTGATTACACGTGTATCGAAAGAAAAATCACGGAAACGAGTGAGCATAACGTTTAGCACGGAGTTTTGAATGAAAGCTTAGAGAAGTATCATTTAGGCCACGGTAGGTTCAGTGTTAATCTTCCGGAAGAGAAGACAACTTCTCCAAGGAAAAAGAAAGTAGCGCAGTTAAAGTTGCTTGTCGGCTGAAAAAGGATAAACTCGCGAGCAACAACCTTCTTTCAATTCAACTTGGACACGTTAATTTACGTCTTATTGAATCGGCAGAATTTCGTACGCCATTCGAGGCAGGCACCATCGCACGGTGTCACCGGTCGTTTAAACGAACGCGCTATGTTTTTCCAGCTACGAGGGGTGCTCTTAACTTTAAGGCGGCTGGCGTTTCTATTAATTCGAATTACGGTCGGACTTTGCACCGCGACGCGGATACGTGCGACGTCTGTTTAACGACGTTTCAGCGTCGTTTGTATGCCGCGCGTTCTATCGCGAGCACCGGACAGCCATCGCGAAATAAACACGATTATGCGCGGAGAATTCGCGACAGTCGCGAATCTCCAACGCCTGGCCGCTACTGTAATCGTTTCATTTGGTAAAAAGGGAATTTAAACGATACACGACTCGTTGCATAACATCATTTACCAAAGTGATTATCTCCATTCTGCGATGCTTTTAAATTTCGGTACGAGACAACCCGATGAATGCTGAACTCTTTGTATTTGAAATTTTCGTCTCTATCGTCTTGCGAAGTTAATCGCGAATTAATTGGCAAATGATGGACTTATGTTTTACTAATGGCGTCATTCATGCCGGTTTTTGAAATGATGTAGGTATAGTTGAATTTTGGTGAATAATGGTGTCGTAGAAAATTGGGTCGTGTACCTAGGTACTTAGGAATATCTATAATGGAGATAACACGAAAGATGAAGAAAGATTCGTGTTTTGAAAATTGGAAATGATGCACCTTTCTGTGATTAGAAATTTTTGAAAGTTAGATAAGGAGAAATGTGAAATTAGTGCGAGTGAAAAATACAATATCTCAGTATAGTACTCATAGAACAACTTTTCGATATTTTTAAAATAAAGTTCGAACTGTTAACTCCTACTTAACAAGTGATTATTCTGTCTTGAATTCGAATTTAAATTTCTGAACGAAAATCTGGATTAGATATCTTCGTTCCTGTTTCGCCTAACTATAGTGACTATTTAACTAAAGTGACACGAAAATTTTGTTGACACTTCAATTCTTGGGATAGAATATTTATTAGAAAATTATCGAAAATTCTGAAGAAATTCGATTATTTAAAGGGTTCTATGTGCCTGAGGGGGTGTGAAGGGCTAATGACAGAGAAATTCCATCGCGTGAATGGAACGTGTTTCCTTTTTATACGATCCTTTGTTAAAGTTTAGCCGTATCTAACCCAGACCGTATAATAGAAATGTTCTCTGGTGTTACGTTGTTGCAACGCTTACCGGTTACAGAGAAATATGAAAGTGCAATTGAAATAAAGGAACAGCGCGGGGGGAAAGAAATTGAAAGAGAATGGTGGGGCAAATATACAATTAGAGAAAATGGAAGTGCAGAAATTGAAATAGTAAAGCACAGAAGAAAGGAGAATAGATAAGACCGAAGGAAACGAGGGACAAAAATGAAACAAATAAGAATGTAAAAGTAAAGCGATCAGACAAGAAACAGACACAACGAATGAAGAGGTACAAATACTACTGTATAGAATTAACCTCCTTTAATACGGTATATAATAAAAATAAATAAATAGCCTGGGTTTTAATGAAAAAAAAAATTAATTGGATATAAATGATTATAACAATACAATTATATAAAGCAAATGGAAATGTGGACATGTAAAAATATTATAATTAATAATGAACCTTCTTTAATACAGCATGTACCAAAAATAAGTAAACAATTCACTATATATGTATTCACTATATTAAGTATTCACACAATACTTAAAAATGCAGAAAATAAAATTATATTAAATTAAATACTGACTATTAGTAATTAAAATATTATTATTTAGATATCATTACAAAATAAAAATTAAATAAAAATACTGTCATGTATAATTAATTTTTCTCAATCCTAAAAGTCTTTAACCATCATTTGGATTCCTCGGGGAGGATTCCTGAAAATCACACAATTTTGTATGAAATTTTATAATCATTGGACATGGTGTATATCATGATCATACATTATATGTTTTGTAAATTATATTCGTATACATATATATACAATAATTTTGTTTCAGGTTGGTCTTTTATCAGTCTTTATAAAAGAATCTTTTATCTTCATTAGAATTTCTTTGTCGTATTTTCTACGTGTTGTTTAAAAATTTCAATTAACAAAAATTACACATAGATACTTATATTATATTCTCACTCATTTATATAAATCACGTTGTATACACTAATTAATATCGACATTTCAACGCGTACATGAAATCTGATCTAACATAAAAGATAATGTAAAATAAACAAAAAATAACAAAAAAAAAAAGGAAAATGAATGAAACGAACATGAATATTTAATTGCACTCGATAAGGTATGTATTTATTCGTATTACCTGTTGATACTAAAAATGTACACCGATTTCCATTAATCGGAAAAAAGGTGTATATATCATTTTACTCAATTATACCGATCCACGTCACCAAATTGCGTTCTATCAATCGTACTCAATACTAACCATCCCATTTATTCAAAATTTTAACGAACGTGGCCAATGTGAGCATGAAATTACCATTATCGGAGCAAAGAATTCTTAATTGCCCTTTAACAGATGAAATCGATGCACCGAATTAGCCACATGGTTTCAACCACGCCAAGGTGTCTTCAAAGCGACGCTTTCAGCCATTCAGGCGGCATTCTATTAATTTCAATCACGAACGTACTTTGCGCTACGATCCCGACACGTGCTACGTCTGTTTAATTGCGATCCTACGAGTATTTAGCGTGACACGGATGCCTCGAATTTAGCATGTAATACGATGCAGGCGAGTACCTATGAGAATTGGAATATTCGAAAATTTCTTTTCGGACACTTCTAGCTTCGCACGCGTAACGTGATACGGATTTTTGAACAAAATTCGTTGAATTTTTATAATAATCTATTAATTACTCATAAAGGATATTTACAATATTAATTTATAAAGAATTTTTTGAGAAGTACAATCGCTTACGAAAATATTTGACCGCTTTCGTACGTAACTTGTGGCAAATACAATATACGAGCGTTAGATTCGAAATTTTGGAAATAATACTACATTGAAGTGATGAGTATATATATATATATCTGTAAAATTGTGGAAAAATCGGATAATAAATATGGAAGTTGTGAAGCATTTAATACAAGTATATAATAT
>NW_016913313.1:865364-872945 GCF_001483705.2 Eufriesea mexicana | reverse complement strand
TATATGGTTTTCAAAATGGACCAACTATATGCTCACGTAAATCAATCCAAAAATAATTAGAAATTAATACAGACAACGCAGAAATATAACTGAATTAATAACCAATATTGAAATAATACAAAATTTGTAATTCTATGTATATACAATTCTTTATAACTTTCCCCATGCATTTTTAATACGTTTTATTTCAGTTATTTTATTTCATTTGCATTTTATTTCAGCTTTCCTTTCATTTCAGAAGTCCAACTTAAATGTATTTTATTTAAAGTCTAATAATGAGACATGCTTGTTCAATTACTTTCATGAGTGACTGTACGTCACATAATATAAACCGTTATTAAACGCATAGATTTAGGATCATATTTGGCTGGGATCGACTATAATAATATTGCAGTACTTGACGGAACAAAATAAGCTTTATTAATAAAATTTCAAAAATTTAATAGATTAATATAATAGAATAGTAACTATGACCGTGTCCTCACTCGACCTTTTACTCTCATGCTGACAACTTTCTTACAACTGACTTCTAAGATTGACTTCTACTACTCGCAACTGATAACTTTTAGATTGACTACTGACTTTAAGACTGACTTCTACGACTCACCATACAATACCACTCTCGTAAACTGACATGCTTGAATCCTTATTTTAACCTTTCTTTCTCTATCACTCACTCTTCCTCAATTCCCCACACGACCTCAGTGGTCGCCAAGTACTTCAAACACTCAGGATGCATTCGTGAACTTTCGCTCGTTTTTCGCACTCGACGCTGTCATAAATATCCTCTACAATAGATCCTCTTGCACGCGGTCACTTTCGTCCTATGTCCCAAACACTCTTACCATTCTTTCAAGGCCGCAATCATTCCAATCCTACATAGATGCTTCATCGATGATCAAACTGATAGCAACAGACGTCTACGACATTCAAACAATTCGATACGAAAGTACGTATTAGGGCGTTTAAATGTCCAGGTTTACGATGATTGGCTGATAATGTCTGCTTCCCAAAGGCTTCGAGGCGAAGCGTTATCTTTGTAATTGAAATCTCGGAAGTGGCGCATGCGGATCTGAAATCGCACACTTGGTAAACACGTACGCTTCTAACGCCCTAGGTCCTCAGCTTTTACGTATCATAAACCTGAAGTCGTGACACAATTAGCGGCTTCCTCGGGCACTTAGGGTCCTCTGAAATCCTTGCTACCCTACTTGTGACGGACGTCATTTCCAAGTACTTCACTGTGGGGGCTGGGAACTTCAAAGTCGGCTGTCCACGAAGGTTCTGAGATAAATGATTTGGTAGTCATGATACCGCCCTCTTGATCTGTTTCAGTATCCGAGGCGAGAGCCTGGCTTTGTAGAGTGAAATAGAGAGAGAGAGAGAGAGAAGGAGAGAGTAAAACGGAAAGTTAGGTTTGATTAATAGTAACTGGAAGTAACATTTGGAATTGGAAAGATAATGGACGTGGGTTGGCAATATGTAGTAAATTCAAATGTAAATTCGAGAGATTGAAATGATCATTCAAAAGAATCATTCAGAGGATAATAGTAATGGCATTGACAGTTGTCAAATAAATATTTACATTTTTATAAAATATATAACAATGCTAAACGATCCACATTTAGTTTCATAATTCACATCCATGAATGAATTAGTATTATTGATTCGCTATGGTTGTTATATGTTTATGGAATTATTAAGAAAAGATTAACACGATTAATTAAAGATTAGATGCGAGATTTGTTCTAATGTTTTTTTGATCTTTGAATAAAAATTTTTAATCGCTCAATGGGACACTTTTCATTTCAAAGTATCTTCTAATTAGCGGTCATATTCAAAATGCATTAACTGTCAATTTTCATTCAATGTTGTTCAATGCAGTTCAAGTAGTTCAATCGCTCCGGTCACCATGGCGTCACAGGAGAAACCGTGGCCGGTCATATATGACCAACGTGGCAGTTCAAGTGCTAAATAATATCTAACTGTTAGAAAGCAACGAAAATTTAAACAAATTATACTATGATTATGATAAAGATATATTTTCGAAATTAGTTTCTAATTTCCAATACTCCAATATCGCTCATATCAGTTTTCAATAGCGAGTTATTAATAGTTATTAATAAGTCAGCCAGAAGTTCTTAGTAGAAGCTTGTCAGCAAGAAGCTTAAAGTTTGAAATGGGAACTTCAGGTTCAACGAAGTCTTGCCATTAAAGTACCCAGAAAAATGAATTTTTATGCAGCTCCAATGGCACTGTTACAATTTCTTACTATTGCGAACCAAATCGGATAAAAAGGTCTTAATTACACACGCCTGTGTAATTAACAATAGCTGTCTTCATTAACTATTACAACATCCTCATATCGTAAAACCAGAAAATACGCGATAAAGTAGAAAAGTTGCAATTTGTGTAAATTTTCATAATAACTATGAATGTTGCACTGCATCTACTGTCATACGAAAGATATATGTAAGTTACACGATCAAGATGGAAGATGAATAACACAAGGACGCGATGTGTTCTCCTGTAGTTGCAAGAACCACTCTATTGTTACGAGCTGAAAAAACTCTGCATAAATCAGCGAAGATTCATTGCACTTGTTTATAGGAATGACGATTCATCACGAGATATAATGCTCTACGTCCAGCATTTTTTAGGGAACTGTTCACGTCTGAACAGTTCATCATGCACGTATGGTATACTGTTGTTTCCTTGGAAATATGGCGGAATAATTTTTACTCTTTTAGGACATACAGGGTGGGTCAAAAACGTTGAACACCATGATTATTCTTCTGGATATAGAAATATTTGGTATTGCAGGATGCCAAAAACAGGATTTATTATGTCTTCAGCTTATAAAATTAACGTGTATGTGTTCCTTCTTTTATCGAAGAAATATCAGGTTTGCATAAACGGTTTGAGGCACCGGGAACGGACAAAACAATATGAACAGAATGAAACGAAGACCAAACTCAGAAACTGATTAAACACAAGAAGATAGTACTAAAATAACGTAACTATAACACACGGAAAACACGCTTTTATTCGTCTCTATCCAAAACCGAACGACTCACGTTCGTGCTAGTCACAAACTATATTCACTAGGATTTTCCAAGGTTTCTACAGTCAGGACTCTCCCAGTGTCATCTAGGGTCATCTGTCATCTGTTCATGCCATTTGCAAAGCTCGGTGACATGCTTTTATAAATCGCTAATTAGCCGATATGATTCACAAGGAGAGTGCAAGTCCTGTGGGTCATTGATTTAGTCATGTAATTAACAAAATAAGATCCCAAATCGGCAGTAACCTATTCACGATTTCTCTTTATAAAATAGCATCCTATAGAGTATATAAAAATTACACGCACAAAGAGGATTATGAGATGTCAGTAGTATATTTCAATATTCTTCCTACTTTTTCCAATGCGTGCTATTTTTTTATTTCCACTGGAATAATGAATTTTTTACATGTGAAGGATGGACGATATCTGAATGAACATGAGGCTTCGAACGATTTTTGGCAAGGCCGAGGAATTTTCCTCTAGATCTGGCCCTCGATTGTGCAGGCCATTATGCGTCATTTTTAGTCGACCCTTTGGAAACGCAGAGTTTATGTCATCCACCAAGTCCATTGAGTTCGATGAACACGAAACTTCTAAACATACTGCTTGAAATAACGAACGATGCTACTGGACATGCTCTAAAGTTCTGACTCGAAAATGGCTCTCTAGTTCAGATCAAAATTTCATCGTGAAAATTATATTCTATATTTATAATATTTACATTGTGGTATATACTCGAGCTGTTGTTCCTCGTTCGAGATGATATTTCATTTCAAAAATATAGTAATCTTCTATAATTGGATTTTCACTTCGACTAAATAATTAATATTGTGGACCAAAGTTTTGTTTATAAATACGGAAATAACAAGAAAATATCGTTAAATAATATGGGTATTATTCAACAATATAAAGACTGTAATTAAAACATTTTTGAACATTTCATTTGTAAGAAAACCGCCGATAGTCGAGTTCAGGCGGTCATTGATAGATAAATGGCTGCGAGTTTCTGCTCACAATGGCTCTTGATCGTTATGAGACGATCAGAAGGAAGACTGTCAAACATACTTTGCCTTCTTTTCTCGAACGCACAGTAGAGAATTATTTTCGGTCAATAGCGGTCACTGCCTGTGATCAAGGGAGTGTCCGCGGAGTTAATCAGCCGTGAAGATTTAAACACGCTGTGCCTTCTTTTCTCGGACGCGCTATACCGAGGGGGAGGTCGCGTAGGAAATGAGTGATCGTGGAAGAAAGACTGCGTATGAAAGAAAAGAGAATGTTAGATTTAAATAAAGGTGCAAGGGCGCGGACGTAACAGTACGTAAAGAGTAGGTAAAGAGTCAGAGTGTAGGGAGTTCTGTGAATCATAGTGAGAATATATAGAGTGCACATAGTGTGTGTGATTATAATAGAGTTCTAAAGAGTCGTAATCAGAATTGTAAGGAAGACGACGCTGTATTTGAACTCAAATAAACCTGTTTTTTTATAAAAAGGTGTTATTGCTTATCAAATCGGCATATCTTTATCTGTGAAAGAATTATCGGGGAATAAATCTACAAATTGGGGACCAATCCTACAAATCATTCAATCCTGTAATCGAACGAAAAAGTTCGTTTTGCCTTATTGACCCGTGATGCTGTAAGTATTAGAACATTCAAGACGCTGAGGATTTTATGTAAAATCGCGGCCATATTGGACAAAATCGGGCTGCATCCTGAAGCGCATCTTCGCGGTAAGAACGCGAACCATAAATCTTGGCGTGGCGAGTTCCACCTGCGGAGCGTTTATAGCTAATAAACGCAAATACCTGGCAGACTTCTTATGCGAAATACATAAGATACCGATACACATTAACCGGCAGAGCGATAGGGAAACGACGGCGACGACAATGAACGAGAAAGACGGCGTCGCAAGTACCTCACTGAATAACGATTTTAATACCCCCCGTATGCGCGGGAGTTTGTAAACGACGCCGGGGACGCGTAATCGTGTGAAACGTCGAGCTAAGGGGTTGGATTTAACGACTCGCCAGATTCCTTCGCCTCGTTCCATTTATTTTAATCCTGAAGCCGCCGCTATGATTGCACCGGTCAAATTAGAGGGACACGAATGCCTGCGATTATGGTGAAGGATCGTGCTTGCGGCTTTTCCTTTTTTTCTCATTCACGTTGCAGGAGCGAGTTCATGAAATACGAGGTAGATATGCTGTTATTGCTAATGGGCGGAATTCTGTTAGGCTTTATTGGGCTTAATCATGTAGGTGTTATTCGAGAACGTGTTTCCTTGGGTACTGCTGGAGGTATTCGTTTCTTGGAAAATTATACGCGAATTCTAATTTCGTATAGTTCACAACGAAATTCGTTGTATGTTTTACTTTTTAAAAGCTAGATCAGTGACCTATGATGTCTAATTATATGTAAGTTTATAGGTAATGAGAATCGAATAGAGATAGATGTTTCGTTTTATACAGGGTGGGTCGGAATTCGTAGAACAAACGAATAAAAAGTGATTCTTTACTCTTCTAAACACGAATACGTAATCGAAATTGTCCCGTCACTCTTAGTTTCCAAAAAATTGAGTTTTCTCTTTTAATGCACGACTTTTGGCTGAAATGAAGTATTACACAAATAGTAAGAACAATAGGAAGTTCATTATTGTTTCACAAGGTAGTTGAGAGTATACCGTGTTCATCAATGTCCATAATTATAATTATTTGTTCTTCTGAATAACTACACTTGGTAATCAAATTTTTAAAATTAGTCTCATACTTTCTACACATATTTCAGCATTTCTGTGAAAAATGTAGATAAGATGAAAATATTGTGACATACATATAGGTATCAGAAATTTATCCTATCGAGATGCGAATACAGTTTTAGTTTATAAAACATGTATAAATTACCAAGTTTATTATTAATAACAAATTAATATTGTTAATAACAAATTGCTTACAGCGTAAATTTATAGTAACAATGAAAAAGTTAATAAATTATTAGCTATAACGATGGAAAAATAATAATTAATAAAATCGACAAAGTTCGAAAACTTTTGATCGGGGCGGGGGACTCTGCCGATCAGAGCTTATATAAAGGGCGACGCGAGGCAGCACAACTTATTTGTCGATTCGACTTCGGAAGTGTAACATCTACATTTTCATTGTAGGCGAAGGGTGAGGATTCGATGTGAGGTTGGGGCTGACCCCCCACTCTCACCCCCACCTATTAATAATTTTTATTTTGTTTATAGGTAACTGTTCTTTTATTTCAGCTTTTAATTATTTTTCCTTTTCTCAGTTTTAATTATTTTTCTTCTTTCAGAAGTTATTTATTCTTCTTTATTTATTTTTATTTGACAATTCGAATATTTCGTACAATATTCGAATGTTTCCCTGTTGGATTCTTATGTCTCATCGTTGCGTTGTTCATATCTCATGGTTAGGTTCATAATATTTCATCGTTGGATTGTTCCCTCCATTTAGTTGATATTTATGGTTTATATTTATTTTATTTCTTTATATTTTACTATATTTGTTTTATTGCGTTGTACTAATCTTTTACTAATCTGCTTCTTTTCAGCTTTTCAGGTCTTTCAGGACATCGTTGTACGACGCGGGATGCATGCGTTTAGACCTAAGTAGTTGTAAGCACTTATAAGATAGATATCTAGACTAAGTATCATGTGCGCGCTATCTGTACAAAGGTAAGCTACCTAACTTGGAGCGAAATATATCAATACTCTTATCTCTCTCGTTTAGCAAATAGAACATAATTGTTCTCGCGATAATCGCGATCGTTCGTAAGTACCGACTAGCCTACGCGACGTGCTCTCGTGTACTCGATAAGTACATGCTTCATAAGTCATCCTCACGACTCGTCTCCGACACTCATTTCCAGTCACTGTCAATCTCGTCATGCATCGGGTTCCAGGGTGACCCCCTCGGATCAGTGCGTCTTCTGACCTCGACGGGGCGGTCCGCTGCCTAAGTCGTACGCGACTGGGGCTCGGGCACATGCTGGCTGACGGACTAGTACCATCTACGGTTAGACCACAGGGATGATTAAGTTCTACCCCGTGTGGCTGGGATGCGAAGTGTCTGTCTTGGCCGGCAACCGCCCAGCAGGGCCCTCGCGTTGACACTAGAAGTTTCATTGGTTCAGGGACTATCCTTGGTCCACGTGTAAGTCTTGGCGAGTGCGACAGTGACTGGAATTGAGCTAGGCCCGATCGGGAGGGTGCCGAGGTATGAAGTTATCTCTGTACACGGGAGTACATCGCCTAGGCTAGTCGGTCTTTCGAATAATCGCGAACTCGTTCGGGCGCGTCGCGATTTTCTATTAGCTCGCGAGTTTGATATTTCATTCCCTATTTTTATGGGAACTTGAAAATATCTTAGCGTTGCGACAGTAGAGTTTCAGTATACTGAACCGAAACCCCTTTCGTAAGGCACGAAACATAACAAAGTGCCAGTAGAATCATTTTAACTTAATTTGCTCCAAGTTAGATTAGGGTACCTTTGATAC
>NW_016913313.1:857927-865275 GCF_001483705.2 Eufriesea mexicana | reverse complement strand
AAACGATATCAAGCTAAGAGCTACGCACAAAGTATAACATATGTCCTATCTCTTGTGAATTTTCACTGTTCCCTTTGGAATTTGAAAATAGAGAGTGGGCAATATCTGTTTAAATGATATTTAAATGAAGAGGAATTAAGCTAACAAGGAAGTGCAAGTGCTTCGGGTCACCGATTTAGTTGATACTCTGCAGGTTTGTAGATATCGTCGTGCAGTTTAAGAAAATATATCATCATAGCGGCAACTACTCAACAGTTTTTGAGATATTTACGATTAAAGTTTCATTACTTTCGTAATTACAGATTTATTTCCATCATTTTACGAGTGCAGTCGTGGCCTAAAAGCGATAGATGAATATTCGTGTGGTAATGGACCGTGGTTCGATTCTCGTCACATAGTTGGTAGTTTTTTAAACTATTTTTTTGATTGTGTTCATTTTTCGTCTATGAAAAAATTGTAAATAAAATTTCTTAGTAAAATAACTTATTCTTTACGCTTTCTTATGCTAGTGTATATTCATTACATAAAAATAAGAATACTATGCAAGAAAAATACTTTTCTATAGCAATCTTATTTACTACAGGAAATACAAAACCGATCGCTCATGTAAGTATTAATGATTAAATTAAACATCCTATAAGAATGTTGCCTATAATTCCAACTTTGCTGTGCAGCTATAAATTTTCATGAATTAATTACAAAAACTTGGCAATTTATTAATTTTTTACTGTCGAATTGATTTCTAGTATCCAGTTCGAATACAAATTTTACCGCCTGCGATCAGCGCCACCTATGACTTTGGAATAGTATCGCAAATAGTTTTCTAACTCTGGTTACGTGCACCTAATATATTTTAATTTATTTTAATAAATAAAATCATAAAGTTTTCTTCATTCTTTAATAAATTCAGCCGAAACAGCGGTTTTAATTAGACAAACAGCATTCATTTCTTTACCTGGCAGACGACAAATATGCAAAGGTACGCCTTTACAACGCAATAATAAAATTTCATAAATTAACCACAGAAATTGAGCGATTTATTAATTTTTCTCCAAATGAACAGGAGAGTGCATGGAAAATGAGAAAATATTGCAAACAAACGTCGGAAGCATTGTTGTGTCCATGCAGGTGTGCCTGCATCACGAAAAGAATGTAAGTATTTGTATTAACATAACCTTAACATAACATAACATAACTCAGTTGTAAACACATGGTGTAAGATATAAAGCATTGCTTTTCCATCTTTCATTAGTGATAGCAGAGCCCGGTTGTTAAGAGACAATATTCTATTGAAGTAAACAGGCACGTGCAACAATAGAAAAATATTGGACTCATGGAATATCATCAGCGTAGATGCCAAGAATTATACTTTATAGCAAGAAAAAATTGAAGCAGCAATACAAATATGTAAAGTATATGTCTATTGGATTGTAGATTGATTAACTATATGTCATACAAGATAAAAATCTTTGAGGGTCAAATAAAGATTCAGAAAATGGAGATGGTTTAGGCAGACAAAAAGGAATACAATTAATTTAGGTGATGGCCTCTTCTAACAACAATATATGGAGAATACAGTGAGATTGAAAGGTATGTTGTATTCATGATCTAAATGAATCAGTGAGTCAAAAATTAATATCAGTAGTCAAAGTTACTGATCATAGCTAACATATTAAGTTTCAGATTGATGGAGCTAAGGTATATAAAGAAAAGGGAGAAGTTCGAATGAAGGCAGTGAGAAGAGGAAACGCATATTATGCGGTATCAAGAAACAGATAGGAGGCAGCATATGTATCAACAGAGAAGAATGTGTGGCATCGACATGCAAATTTGAGGATCATTGAAGAGATGGAGAATGAATACTTGGTAAGAGTTATAAATGTTAAAGATAAATTGAATATAAACTGTAAATGTTGCATTAAGGCACAAATGTGTAGAAATATCTATAAGAACTTGGAAACTGTAAAAGCAGAAGGAATAATTGGGCTGTGGCACATGGAACTGATTCTACCAATAAAGTCAACATTAAAAGCAGACAAAAGGTACCTGTTACCCACTGATGATTATTTGAGCAAAGAACCATTTGGTTGACTGATTTATAAATGACTAAATATTTAATATGAAATATTATTGACGAATGACTTTTTTTATTATAGGAGACTTACAAACATGAGTAATATTTATATGCAAAAGCCAGCCACTAAAGGTAAAGTAATAAGTATCATTTAATAATACTTCCATGGATTGTATATCCGTTTTTAAAAATTTAACCTATATACAATATTTACTTTCTAAATTTCTATATTAATATATTAAATAATTTCTGACTTGAATTACAATAGTAAATAATAAATTTTAATAAATTTTATTTTAAAGGTATTTTACATTAATCAAACTAATGTATTTCTTATAACTAGGTTGTAATGAAAACAACTGTTGGTGATGTTGAGTTAGAATTATGGGCAAAAGAAACTCCAAAGGCATGTTGAAATTTCATGCAGTTATCTATGGAAGGTTATTAGTGTGACACTATCTTTCATAGAATTATCAAAGGATTCATAACACAAGGTGGTGATTCCTCGGGTACAGGAGAAGGTGGTAAAATATATGGAGAACCATTAAAAGTGAGACTATATTTCAAAATAAAATGAATTCCTTTTTTATCGAAAAATAATTATTGGATATATATGTTTCAGGGCGAATTTCATACACGATTACGTTTTTGTTGACGAGATTTAATTGCTATGGTTAATGCTAGAAAGATGACAATGGTTCCCAATACTTCTTTATTCTTAGTTCTACACCAGATTTGCAGAATAAGCATACAATTTCTGGTAGAGCTACTGGAGAATCTATATATAGTATACTTAAACTCGAAGAAGCACTTGTAAATGAGGTAAATTTAATGTTTACAAGAAAATATATCAATAATTGATATAAATATAATATTTCCCCTTTTTTGTAGAATGATAGACCACTTTATCCTCCAAGATTGATAAAAACTATAATATTGAACAATCCATTTTCTGATATTATACCAAGAATAATAGTACAGGAAAGTGAAGAAGTAAAGAACAGTTAAAAAACTAAAACAGCAGCAGTAAAGTAAAAATCATATACGTTTGCAGAATTTAGTCCTGATAGTATTGTTCTTTACAACGAAAAATTGTGTTACAGAGATTTGAATCTTTTATCATTTGGTGGAGAAGCAACGGAAGATGAAGAAGAATCTGTGATATTAAATAAAAAGTTTACTGGTAAGGGCAAATCAGCTCATGATCATTTAACTGATCCAAAATTAAGCTCACAACCAGCTGCTGCACCATCTAGACTTGCAAATAAATAAAGGAAGGGAGGCCGCTGTAGTGATTGGGAAAGTGACGACCAAGTAAAAACTCCAGAAGAAATAGAAGTTGTAAAGAAATAGAAAGAGTTAGTTTGCTATTTGTATTATAACTATATCATAGAAAGTAGGAATTTTTATTGATTGTTTCTTATATTTATATTTTCAGAGCAATGAAGGAAAGGATAAAAAATACATTGAGGGATACAGAAAAGGAACCGAAGAAAGTACAAAATTATAGAATAGATGATGTTAAAGATGATAAGGATATAAAGGAAAATGAATAGGGAATAAAAGCTCCTTATGAGGTTCAGCACAAGAGAAAGCCAAGAAGATGCACCATAAGAGATATCAAGAATTATTAGGATAACTCGTGTATTTGAATAGAATCATTTATCATATGTTTATAAATATTGTACATATCTATATGGTCATTTTAATGATAATTATTACGTGATATGTATTAGGAAACATCTTTTTCTTGTAACGGACCGTGATACGGACATCTACTCAGATTCTAATGTCTATATGTCATTGTTTATTATGTCGTTAACAATTAACATGTACATGTAAAACTTTCAAAGTGAATAAAAAGTACCTACGCATATAACAATTGAAGTTTCGTTTTCTTTTTACCAAGAATAAAACAACGCATCTTCATCTGTGGCTTCATGTTCGCCTATAATGAATTTATCAACTTTTAAACTTGCATCGTAAAAGTAAAGAGAGCTCTCTAATATAATTCTGGATATGAATTCGTTGTTATTTAAATCATTATTGGTGATTATTGCATAGAGTGTTTTTATCATTGATATTAATATCATTGATAATAATAAATATGAGAAACATCGTTTGATATTTTATATCGATACTTTAGCACATAGGCATTTCAAAGACAAAGCATCTTCCCGCGAAAACGAGACACAGCTTTGCCCAATCACAGAACACTTCTAGTCGACGCGATCCAACGTGCCGGTAGCATATGATGCAATATTTACACGTTACAGTGAAACTTTCAGTCCCTGAACAAAACGTTTCGAGAAATAGTGTTATCATTGATCAGTCTCTTAATTACTGCAGCTGACGAAAGAAATATTGAAGAAACATTATCTGCAGTATTAGTTATTATTTCGGAACATTGCACAACTTATGCAACACCGTCGTGATATTTACGAACGGATCGCAACACAAATTTAAGCCATAGAAAGAACTTTGCCAAGCACAGGATAAATAACTGTAAACATTTATTCGGCAGTAAGAAACCACATGTGGAAGAAAATGAAAGTGCACATGTGAAATAAGGTGATAGAAGTACAAGTGCCCGTGAAATCGTGCTACACAGTTCAATTCTTTCGTTTATATTTCCGACATTAGGCTTTCTGATAAGGTTCTCTCTGCATAGCAGCGTTGATTAGCCTTATTTCTATATCGTGTGCCGATTTTTCTATAATTTCCACCATTCGTGTCCGAAATTTAGTGCCGAATGTGTCAGTGGATGTGAAATCGTGCTGCGTAATATACTTTTTTGGCTTCTTTTTCCTAAATTAGACTTTCGGATTAGATTTGTTCTATATATCCGTGTAGAGAGAATTTTTCTTTAACGGGATTGATTACTTTTTGGGGGTTTCGAGCGTGCGTTTTCGAATAATAGTGCCGAATGTGTCAGTGGTTATGAAATCGTGCTGCGTAATAGACTTTCTTGGCTTCTTTTTCCTAAATTAGGCTTTTGGATTAGGTTTGTTCTATATATCCACGTAGAGTGAATTTTTCTTTAACGGGATTGATTATTTTTTTTGGGTTTCGTGCATGCGTTTTCGAATAATAGTGCTGAATGTGTCAGTGGGTGTGAAATCGAGCTGCGTAATAGACTTCTTTGGCTTCCATTTCCGAAATTAGTATTTTTGATTAGGTTTGTTCTATATATCCGCGTAGAGGGAATTTTTCTTTAAGGGGATTGATTATTTTTTTTCGGTTTCGGGCGTGCGTTGTAGGAAAATAGTGCCAAATGTGTCAGTGGATGTGAAATCGTGCTGCGGAATAGACTTTTTTGGCTTCTATTTGCGAAATTAGGCTTTTCGATTAGGTTTGTTCTATATATCCGTGTAGAGGAAATTTTTCTTTAACGGGATTGATTATTTTTTGGGGGTTTCGAGCGTGCGTTTTCGAATAATAGTGCCGAATGTGTCAGTGGATGTGAAATCGTGCTGCGTAATAGACTTTTTTGGCTTCTATTTGCGAAATTAGGCTTTTCGATTAGGTTTGTTCTATATATCCGTATAGAGGAAATTTTTCTTTAACGGGATTGATTATTTTTTTGGGGTTTCGAGCGTGCGTTTGCGAATAATAGTGCCGAATGTGTAAGTGGGTGTGAAATTGTGCTGCGTAATAGACTTTCTTGGCTTCTATTTGCGAAATTAGGCTTTTCGATTAGGTTTGTTCTATATATCCGGGTAGCGGGAATTTTCCTTTAACGGGATTGATTATTTTTTTAGGGTTTCGAGCGTGCGTTTTCGAATAATAATGCCGAATGTGTCAGTGGGTGTGAAATCGAGCTGCGTAATAGAGTTCTTTGGCTTCTTTTTCCGAAATTATTCTTTTTGATCAAGTTTGTTCTATATATTCGCGTAGATTGAATTTTTCTTTAACGGCATTAAAGAGTCATTAAATACCAAGAATTATATTTTATGGCGAGAAAATTTGAAGCAGCAATATAAATATGTTATGATTTGCCTATTGGATTTTAGATCGCCTAACCATATGACATTCAAGATAGAAATCTTTGATTGTGGAATAAAGTTTGAGAATATGGAGATGACTTAGGCCTATAAAAAGGTGTACAATTACTTTAGGTGATGGTCTCTTATGACAGCAAGATATGGAGAATACAGTGAAATAGAAAGGTATGTTGTATTCCTTATCTAAATAGATATTAATATCAGTGATCGAAGTGAGTGATCATCGCCACTGCTTTAAATTCCAGAATGATGGAGCCGAGGTATTTAAAGGAAGGACAGAGGATTGAAGGAAAGCAGTGAGAAGAAGGAATGTACATTGTCAAATTAAGAGACGTAAAGGAGGCAGCATATGTATGAAGAAAGGAGCTTGTGTGGCATTGATTTACAAATATGAGGATCATTGAAGAAATGGACAATGAACAAGTGGTAATAGTTATGAAAGGTAAAGTTAAATTGAACATAGAGTGTAAATGTTGTATTAAGGTAAAAATGTGTAGAAATATCTATAGGAACTTAGAAACAACAAAGGCAGCAAGTATAATGGTGCTGTGACATATCATGGACTTGATTTGGCCAATAAAGCCAATGTCAAAAGGAGATAAAAGGTACGTCTTACCTACTGATGATTATTCGAGAAGAGAACCATTTGGTTGACTGATTTACAAATGGCTAAAGATTTAATATGAAATATTATTGATGAAGGATTTTTTTTATTATAGGAGACTTACGAACATGAGTAATATTTATATACAACAGCCAGCTACTAAGCATAAGGTAATAAGTATTTAATAATATTTCAATGGATTATATATCTGTTTTTAAAAATTTAACTGATATACACTATTTACTTTCTAAATTTCTATATTAATATATTAAATAATTTCTAATTTGAATTACAATAACAAATAATAAATTTTAATAAATTTGATTTTAAAAGTATTTTATATTAATAAATCTAATATATTTGTTATAACTAGGTTGGAATGAAAACAACTGTTGGTGATGTTGAGTTAGAACTATAGGCAAAAGAAACTCCAAAGGCATGCAGAAATTTCATACCATTATGTATGGAAGGTTATTTGGGTGACACTAACTTTCATAGAATTATCAAAGGATTCATAACACAAGGTGGTGATTCCACAGGTACAGGAGAAGGTGGTAAAATATATGGAGAACCATTTAAAGTGAGACTATATTTAAAAATAAAATGAATTCCTTTTTTATTGAAAAATAATTATTGGATATATATGTTTTAGGACGAATTTCATAC
>NW_016913313.1:846676-854231 GCF_001483705.2 Eufriesea mexicana | reverse complement strand
AATTCTTGATATCTCTTATGGTGCATCTTCTTGGCTTTCTCTTGTGCTGAACCTCATAAGGAGCTTTTATTCCCTATTCATTTTCCTTTATATCCTTATCATCTTTAACATCATCTATTCTATAATTTTGTACTTTCTTCGGTTCCTTTTCTGTATCCCTCAATGTATTTTTTATCCTTTCCTTCATTGCTCTGAAAATATAAATATAAGAAACAATCAATAAAAATTCCTACTTTCTATGATATAGTTATAATACAAATAGCAAACTAACTCTTTCTATTTCTTTACAACTTCTATTTCTTCTGGAGTTTTTACTTGGTCGTCACTTTCCCAATCACTACAGCGGCCTCCCTTCCTTTATTTATTTGCAAGTCTAGATGGTGCAGCAGCTGGTTGTGAGCTTAATTTTGGATCAGTTAAATGATCATGAGCTGATTTGCCCTTACCAGTAAACTTTTTATTTAATATCACAGATTCTTCTTCATCTTCCGTTGCTTCTCCACCAAATGATAAAAGATTGAAATCTCTGTATCAAAATTTTTCATTGCAAAGAACAATACTATCAGGGCAAAATTCTGCAAGCATATATGATTTTTACTTTACTGCTGGTGTTTTAGTTTTTTAACTGTCCTTTACTTCTTCACTTCCCTGTACTATTATTCTTGGTATAATATGTGAAAATGGATTGTTCAACATTATAGTTTTTATCAATCTTGGAGAATAATGTTGTTTATCATTCTACAAAAGAGAGGAAATATTATATTTATATCAATTCTTGACATATATCCTTGCAAACATTAAGTTTACCTCATCTACAAGGGCTTCTTCGAGTTTATGCATACAATATATAGATTCTCCAGTAACTCTACCAAAGATTGTATGCTTATTCTGCAAATCTGGTGTAGAACTATGAATAAAGAAATATTGGGAACCATTGTCATCTTTCCAGCATTAATTATAGCAATTAAATCTCGCCGACAAAAACGTAATCGAGTATGAAATTCGTCCTAAAACATATATATCCAATAATTATTTTTCAATAAAAAAGGAATTCATTTTATTTTTAAATATAGTCTCACTTTAAATGGTTCTCCATATATTTTACCACCTTCTCCTGTACCTGTGGAATCACCACCTTGTGTTATGAATCCTTTGATAATTCTATGAAAGTTAGTGTCACCCAAATAACCTTCCATACATAATGGTATGAAATTTCTGCATGCCTTTGGAGTTTCTTTTGCCTATAGTTCTAACTCAACATCACCAACAGTTGTTTTCATTCCAACCTAGTTATAACAAATATATTAGATTTATTAATATAAAATACTTTTAAAATCAAATTTATTAAAATTTATTATTTGTTATTGTAATTCAAATTAGAAATTATTTAATATATTAATATAGAAATTTAGAAAGTAAATAGTGTATATCAGTTAAATTTTTAAAAACAGATATATAATCCATTGAAATATTATTAAATACTTATTACCTTATGCTTAGTAGCTGGCTGTTGTATATAAATATTACTCATGTTCGTAAGTCTCCTATAATAAAAAAAATCCTTCATCAATAATATTTCATATTAAATCTTTAGCCATTTGTAAATCAGTCAACCAAATGGTTCTCTTCTCGAATAATCATCAGTAGGTAAGACGTACCTTTTATCTCCTTTTGACATTGGCTTTATTGGCCAAATCAAGTCCATGATATGTCACAGCACCATTATACTTGCTGCCTTTGTTGTTTCTAAGTTCCTATAGATATTTCTACACATTTTTACCTTAATACAACATTTACACTCTATGTTCAATTTAACTTTACCTTTCATAACTATTACCACTTGTTCATTGTCCATTTCTTCAATGATCCTCATATTTCCATGTTGATGCTACACATTTTTCTCCGTTAATACATATACTGCCTCTTTTCTGTTTCTTGATTCCGCATAATATGCCTTTCCTCTTGTTAATCCATTTATTCGAACCTAACACATTAGCGATAATCATTTACTGTGACCACTGTTATTAATATTCATTTAGATCTGGAATACAACATACCTTTCAATCTCACTGTATTCTCCCTATCTTGTTGCTATAAGAGGCCATCACCCAGAATTAATTGGATTTCTTTTTGTCTGCCTAAACCATTTTCATTTTCTGTATCTTTATTTGACCATCAAAGATTTCTAGGTTGTATGTCATATGGTTAACCAACATAGAATCCAATAGACATATCATACTTTACTTATTTGTATTGGTGCTTCAATTTTTTCATGCTACAAGGTATAATTCTTGGTATCTACGCTGATGATATTCCATAAGTACAATATTTTTGTATTGTTGCACGTGTCTGTTTACTTCAGCAGAATATCGTCTCCTCACAACTGGGCTCAGCTATCACTAATGAAAGATGGAAAAGCAATGCCTTATATCTTACACCATATGTTTATAACTGAAGGTTATGTTGATACAAATACTTACATATTTTTCGTGGTGCAGGCACACCTGCATGGACAAAACAATCCTTCCGACGTTTGTTTGCAATTTCTTCTCATTTTCCATGCACTCTCCTGTTCACTTGGAGGAAAATTAACAAATCGCTTAATTTCTGTGATTAATTTATGAAATTTTATAATTGCGTTGTAAAGGCGTACCTTTCCATATTTGTCGTCTACCAGGTACAGAAATGAATGCTGATCTAATTAAAACCGCTGTTTGGCCTGAATTTATTAAAGAATGTAGAAAACTTTATGATTTGATTTATTAAAATAAATTAAAATATATTAGATTGCACATAACCAGAATTAGTAAACTATTTGAGAAACTATTCCAAAATCATAGATGGCGTTGATCGCAGGCGGTAAAATTAATAAATATCCAAGCTTTTGTAATTAATTTATGAACATTTATAGCTGCACAGCAAAGTTGGAATTATAGGCAACATTCTTATACAATGTTTAATTTAATAATTAATACTTACATGATCGTTAGGTTTTGTATTTCCTGTAGTAAATGTGATTGTTACAGAAAAGCGTTTTTCTTGGGTAATATTCTTATCTTGAAATAAATATATACTTGCACTAGAAAGGGTAAAAAATAAATTTTTTTATTAAGAAATTTTATTTACTATTTTTTATTTACAATGTTTTCATAGGCGAAAAATGAATACAAAATAAAAAATAGATATGAAAATAAAATACTAACATATGAGTCGGAATCGAACTCTGGTCCTCGAGCATAAGAATTCTCAACTATCACTGGTACGCTACAACTCCTATTAAATATTCTTGGCAATAAAGCTATAATTAGGGGTATAATATAACTTAAATCGTAAATATCGCAAAAGTTATTGAGTACTTGCCGATACAATGATATATTTTCTTAAACTGCATGACGATATCTACGAACGTGCTGAGGGTAAGGCTGTAAGGAGTGCGTGAGAAAAGCGTGACTGGGAAAGAGAGCATGGGTATGAAAAATGATAGAGCGTATGGTTTAAATAAAGGTGCATGGGCGTGAAACGAACAATTATGTAGAGAGGGAGTTCTTAGGAGTTCTTAAGAGACAATCTTTAGAACAGTTGTGTAGAGAGAGAGTTATTAAGAGGAGTTATTAGTTGTTAGTTGTTTTATTGTGTTTTAGTTGTGAGTCATTAGGTGTAACAGGCTGAGTTGTCATTGCGTTGTTGAGTTGAGCGTAGTCTTAAGGTGGAGGCGATATAAATTCGTGTGTTTAATCGTCACCCACATATTGTTAATCTATTATTATTATTAATTAATAAATAGTTCTATTAACCACCGCCAATACTAGTCTCTACATTATGTATATAAAAATATGTTAATAGCAAGAAGATATTTTTAGGAAAAATATGAAATTCTTATGCGACATGGATAATTGGTAATAAAGAAAAGTATAATATTTTTAATTATTAAGTATGATGTTGCTAATGGAAATTCGAAGTGATAATTGGAAAAGCACGACTTATGAATTGTGTCACGTTTCGAGGATTTTATTACAGCGATCTTTTGTTGCCGGAAGCGTACTAAACGCTCTGTATATTGTATACCACAGTGCCAACCGCAAGAATTGCGTTTTGCTCGAGACTAACTACCGCAAACTTCTCTTCAAACCACATGTAGAAACATACGGAGTAAAACTTTTAATCAATTTTGGTTTGCGAGGATTAACAGCATAAATTTTGAAAATAATGCTCATCGTGGCCCTTCAAAAGTGAGATGAGACAAAATCTCTGTACGAATGAAGTATCATTTATTAAAGCGCATCAAAATCTCTCTCTTGTGGAACAATTGATAAAGCGATATCATCAACAATTCAGCAAGTAATATTTCAATTTTAATAGAAGGTAGAATGCAAATTCTCTGAATATAAAATCGTACAGAGAATAAAAATGATTAAAACGATTTTCCATAAATAAAAATTTGGTTCAATGCAAGAATCTTATTATCAGAGATTTATTATGCAACTGAATATCAAATTCAAGAATGATTACGTTCATTTATTAAATATAATTACAAGTCCAAGGATTAAAGAGCCACTCTCCTTGGTATCTTATATTCATTGGTTTCTTTCATTCTTGAATTTCATTCTTGAATTTCAAAAGTTATTTATTTTACGCCATTCATATATTTAAAACTAACCATAGTTTAGCACTATCAGAAAATTCCCTAAACTCTCTTAACAAAATGAAAAATTAATTCGATCAGAATAAATTCGTGAACATCGATTTTCTTCTCGCACTAGCTTCCAAAGATAATTAATTCAGAATCCACTATTCTAAAATTAGAATTTCGTCATTGCCATCTCGTACATTACCCTTTGCACTGTAACGAATCTAGACCTCACGAGCTTCCTATTCCAAATTACACAAAAAAGAATTGCATAGTCGTCATACGACTGAAATTATACTTAGAATATTTCAACTGTCAATAAAATTTGCATACAATCCAAAAACACGTATAACCTTATCAAGAACGAATTATAATCAATGTAGGATAGTTTTGAGGACATAGGCTTAGAATTAAACACTAATTCGTGAACTGTGTTTATTTGTTTATTATACATTCTGGTTAAACTTCTATATTGCCTATCTAAAAGACTGTCAAAAGTCTAATTTAGGCTATTAGGCTTCAACACTTAGAATTTGACTGCTAGATGGGTCGTAGGAGGCCGGGGCCAGGCCACGTAAGGTGGCTTCGCGCAGCCCCGACTTTCTGGGGGATCTTTCGGTGGGTCTAATTGAGGGGGGCCTTTCGGAAAGCCTAACCCGGAAGGAGAAGTCTCCTCCACCCATGACCTTAGCGTGGAGGGAGTTTCTCCTCCTTCGGGGGAGGTGCTTGCCTTCTAGGTGGGCTTAAAAGGGCCCGTTCTGGAAGATAGAGTTAGTTAATTACAAATATAGCCACAGAGTTGTCTAGTTGTCAAATATAGAATAGTTGTCGAGTGATCGAATTAGTCGCATAATGTAAGCCGAGAGTCAAGAGTTCGTTAGTCAGCAAGTCGCAGAATAAAGTCCTGTCAGAGACCTTCATTAAACCACCTCCACCTTCATCCCCTACATCAATATTATAAAATCGTAATGCAGTAAGTTAATTATTCCCAATACGTTATTCCTCTCGATATCAAAATTCTCTGCCATGTCGTCAATCCAAATTCGTCTTCACGATTACGCGTTAACTCGCTCGATCCACAGTAGTGTAAGACTAAATAAACCAAGATGTTCGAGACAAGAATCAGCTGCACTTGGTAAGTTTGACGTGGAGCGTGAGCGAACATCGTCCCGTCACGCAATCGTCGTATCGTTGGTACAAGCAACCCTTAACGTCGAACCCTTATTAGACGGAACTGCCCTTAAACCGCGACGATACACTCCTCGTGGGAAAGGCGGGGTACGTTAAAGCGATCCTCGTGTGGAGATGCAGAAGGTGGTAATTAAGGAATAAAAGAGGATGAGCCCAGGCTCCTGGCAGGTTGGAAAATTTCGTTAGACCGTTCTAACGACGCGACGGAAGTGCGGTTGTCCCTCGAACGAAGGTTCGAATTGCGCCGAGTGGAAGCGCGAGTAGCAGTAGCCGCGGTAAGTGCAGCTCCGCAGCAATTACCAGCCATTAAGCAGATAATTCGATCCTCGGAGGGAACACGGAGGACGTCCTCAAGGGTCGTGCCTTCGTCCTCCAACCAGTCATATCAACGACTAATTGCCGACGCTTGGAAAAAAGCGTCCCTAGATTGCTGCGTCTGAAGACTGGCTGCAGCTCCTCAAGTGTCTCAATCAAAGATAATAACGTATAGGTATACATCTACACCTGTTGTTTCGTCTAATGGTGAATTTGAGACCAAAATTCTAATTTTTAGAATTTTTAGAATTTTTCTTTCAATAAGTAAACAGTTGTTTGTACAACGACGTGCGTTAATTTTATAAAGTGGTAATTGGGATAAGAGAGAAATTTTTTCAATACAATTCCAGCATTATTTTGCCATTTGTCAAGAAAATTATGAGACTATGTATTTCTGCCAGGTTTGCAAATAAAATATTTAGAGACTTCTAAAGTTCTGTATTCATCTTTATCACCTCAGGTAAGCTTTTATAATGCATTATACTATATTTTGATTAAGTTTTTATTAGGTTTAAACAAAAATAAAATTTGTTAAATTAATTCAAGACAGGGCGTTTGCTACTTTCTTCATAGCTCAGGAGTGAAAGGTTAATCCTGCACCTCGTGATCGTTCCAAAAGCTATTCGATTGACCTATTCGTTGCCACGATGAATAAAAACTGAAGTAGAATTTCAAATTGAATCGAAACTGCGATTCTTTATGCGAAATTACAGACTTCGTCCAATATCTAAATTATTAAAACCTACCTAAAAACATCGGTCAGTCGTATTCCACATTTTCCTCGATAGCGACTACGAATGTATTTTACCCTTTGAAATAGGAAACGCAAACTGTAAAATAAATCGAAATATAGAAAAGCATGAAAACGAACGATCGACAATACGAGCGGGTGGTTAACAGTAATCAAACTTTCCGCTTCTCATAAACACCCCCGAAATAATTCCGCCATTTCACCCAACTCACGGCCATTCCACAAATCCTTTCGATAAACATACATCATAAACAGTGCCGAATACTCATTTACACAAGTACAGCGAACAAACACCACACCCACGGTTCTACATCCGATGCGTCTTAGCCGCACAGGGGGTGGCGTTCATACTCGAGGGTGTGACGACGCGAACGGCGCGTGAGAGGGTGGCGGCAATATGAACGTTTCATAGAGGACGCGTCTAGTCGTAAAATACACTTTTAATTCGCGGCCTGGCTTTAATATTCGGCACGGTTTCGACTTGGTGCGAAGGCGCGACGCATAACAGAAGGAGAGGTGGAAAAAGGGTGAATTCGATGGGTCGTGAAACGACGGGAGCGCCGGTTTGGCGGGTTAGTTAAATTACTGAAATAAATCAGGGCCATTGTTGCCCGGCCTGCGTTGTTTTACGATTTGACCGAAAATACAGGCGGCGTGGAGCGTGTTCGGAA
>NW_016913313.1:826339-846398 GCF_001483705.2 Eufriesea mexicana | reverse complement strand
ACAGCCAGGGGGTTGCGGCCGGGGGAGAGGGAGGCGTAGAGGGAACGGGACTCGTACATCGGTACGATTATGCGACAAATTACACCGGCAGCGAGAAATCCCCGTTTCCTGGACCCCGCGCTCGTAGCCACACCGAAGCTGGGAATTAAAAAAGGAAAAATGGGAGGAAAAAGGGAACGCGACAACGAACGCAGAGAAAAGAGGAGTTTCGTCGGTACGATCCTCCTTTCACGCGAGCCAACGCGTTTTCAGCTGATCAGCGAGTGGAGAAAATGAACGAATGCTTCACGGAGAGACGCCCTCGTCGGTGAAACGAATCCAGGGCGAAATTCCGTTGTCGGCTGAAAATGAAGATACCTTTGAATTTTGTTCGCGAAATATATCGCGGATGGAATACCGTGGAGGATGATAGTGTTTACGTGGGACGAGTGAACGCCGATTCCAGTTCGGGTGGAGAGGCTGAACGAAGGTTTAGACTGTTGGGGTATGAAGGAAGAATTTGTTGGATCTCGAGCTCGAGGATCGCTGCGATATTAGGGTGGTCATGTTTCGGAGAAAACCGGGCTGCTGGAATGAAGACAATGGAGAAGTGGAGAAAGAGAAATATGACACGCGATGAAAATTTAATTTTTGCACGGATCTTCATTTATAATTGGCAGCAATTAGCGTAGTGAATGCGTCAGGATGGGTGTATTCAAAAATTCAGGAAGTTCGATAATCGCTGAAAGCTTGACCACTATTCCGCTGAAATTTGATCATCGATTTGTCGATGATCAAATTGGTGGAATTAACGAATCGATATCGACTGGTAAATGTTTGACAGCATCGTAAAGATGGCGTCGTCGAGAAAGAAAAGATGGGACTGTGGAGGATCGTCGATTTCTTATTAGGAAGTACAGAGAATGATATTATGTCGGCACCAGGGAATGGCTGGCTTACACGAATACCACGGAAAATAATCCATTTGGTCGCGGAAGTTACTTTTAACGAATTTATTTTAGAGTAGCACTTAGTAAGCTCGTGCTTTCGCGAGGGAGAAAAAGAGATCTTCGTATTTAATTAGAAAAGTTGGGTATTTTGAAACAGCGCCAATAACTTCAACGTCGGTTCTGAAGCTGGCTAAACTTGCTACTTTGCTACCCCGATAGCGTTGTATATCGCAATTTGTATTACTGGAAATGTGAAACATATTTTATAAAATATTTGAAATAATTTTCTGTAATCTTTATATAATAATATCGCACTATCGCGAATTTTCCACCATGCACACCTAGCTTTACGAAGGAGCAAAGCCCAGGTCAATTGGGAAAAGTCTGGGCGATGCATTGGGCCCTTAACATGACCATATTCGGTCATTTTAACACTTTGACAGCCACACATTTTTTATATGGTACGCTCAAGGCGCCATGATAAAATTTCCATTGTTCTTAAGATATAATGACGAATTATCAAACAATATGCCAAGGAAAAAAAAAATTGGGGAAATTATTAATATTTTCTATTCAAAGTTCTCTATTTATTACGTTGTTCAAATTTTCAAAAAATGGTTAGAATAAAACAAATGTAAATTTAAAAAATCAGTATCGTTGGACACTGATAACCATCATGACAGTCAACGTGTTAAGGGCAGCATCGGAAAATGTGTGCATGGTGAAAGATATATAAAGAAGGTTAAGAGTGATTGGAGAGCAATTTTTGTAGACACTTTGGAGTGGACAGTTTTAATTGTAGACAGTTAGTTGTTGCAAACTGAGTTGGTATAGACTTGTAAAGTTGAACGCTGTATTAAGTTGAGAATCGATCTAGATTCATGTAAAGAGATAATCCGTGTGTTTAATCGTCACTCGCGCACGGTTATAATTTATTAGTAAATTACCACCACTGTCACAATCCCATGCCATATATTCTTACGAGTTTCTCATATCCACTCTGTACTCGGCCTGGTAACAAGAGCGAACTGTAACTTCCGGAAAATAGTAATCCAGCACCTTCCTGAATATTCAGACGGGGACTTCCAACTTCCGGAATTGTAATTCAGGTAAAGAATAATTCTTTGCGGTTGTTGACAATAAAAAGCGGCGTCTTCCACCGAAGTTGTGCAAGTTGAGTTGACAGCGTTTAGGATTTAATCTAATTCTACATCGTGTGCATTTGGAATCTTTCGGCAATCCAGCGATCGAACTCATAGAAGAGGAGTTCTAAGTGGGATCTACAATAATATATACTAATATTTGCAGCGATCAATCGGTCAGTTAGAATTTTAAGAAAGAAAAGACTAAACGCGTTGATATTGACAGCTAACAGGTTTAATATCGAAATAACAATTTAAAAATTACATACACGCACATTCCATTAATTTTAAAATTCCTTTCATTTATAAATTTTACCAATTTTTCCAGTTTACTGTCAAAAAGAGATACCGAGGTTCATTCAAAGGTTGCTGCCAATTCGCCATAAAATTGATTCGTCCACCTGATAAACGTAACACTCAGAACCCAAAGCTCCCTGAAATCTGCATACGATTTTGACCATAAATTCCATTATCCGTAAATTCGATGGGTTGGTTGGCGAACAGTGGACGTTTCGACGATTCGTCGACGGGTAATCGAAGGTGTTCGAGATGATTTTATTTTCGGGCAACACACTCGATGCTCGCAAACTTTTCGAGATGTCTATTTGCACTCTAGCTTCGACAGTTAAGAAACTCTCGGACGGGCTCTGTGAAACGGTACTTAAATTGTTTCAGAAGTACCAGAAGAAGGACGGCCATTGCAAGTGGTCTGGAGTAGCTTCTTCAAACTTGAAATCCGCCAGTCCATGTCGCTAACGTCGTTCAATTTTCTTCGATCTGTCCGTCAAACCGACCAAATAGAGATGAAACGTTAGTCGCTGACGTCAGCCATCATTTAACCTTTCCAAAGGCTTTATTTAGACCGAACGAAGTGACAGGCTTCGGATGACACCTCCTTAAACTCGGGATAACGTGGTGCTTTCTGTCGCAATTTTGGGCCACCGGAGATCTATCGAGGATTTTATCTTATTTTAAATTTGAATCGAATTTTAGACGACGACCTAATAAAATCAATCTGCTTATTAATATCCTTCTTCTAGTGAGAGTTCAATGACGATACTTGATATTGAATATTTTGAACATGGTTTATTATTAATATTAATATCAATATCGCAAAATCGGTAATATTCTTTTTACCAGTGTTTCAAGACATAAAATTATACTATATCCTTCGTCATAGGAACAATTTCAAAGAGCAAAATTAAATTACCAATTAATTATTTGACATTTCTCTGCAGTACTATTATATATATTTTGTTGTCCAGACAGTTCGTGCCGATTTTGAAGGAACATTGGAACACAGGAAATTTAAATTTCAGTATATATTTAATAAATTATATAGGTGTCATTCTGTTCTATAATCTTGCTCTATCTTTCAGGCAACTGGAAAATTCCGTTCTTCCAGAATCTCTCAAGTTTTTCAGCAAAAAACTTTTCTACGTGATTTTCTATCTTGATCAAAGAATTGAAGTTTTTCCTATTAAGGGAATTTTATAATGATCGAAACATGTAGGAGGAAATCAGAGGATGTGAGGTCTGGTGAGATGGGGCAGTGGATGGGGTAGAACATCCCAACCGCTTGTGTGAGTGTGATTTTTGCCTTTCCGGTAAAAGGAAAGCATTAAACGTCTAAAATGCACTTGATTTCTTTCCATATTTAAAGGCATAAGGTATGAAATTGACAAAAATTAACGTATCGTATCCAAATTTTGTTCCAAATTGTATGCATGTCATTTGTTTTCTGTTTTTACGCCACCTACCAAAAATCGACACGAATTTTCCGGAATACCGATGCATTTTCATGGATCGATGCAATTGCAATTTTGAAGTTCTAGAAAATGAAATAATATCTTTCAAAGAAGCACTCTAATTAAATACCTTCGCAATGTAATTATAATGTCAGAAAGTTCCAAAAGTAAGTAACACCATGTTCGAGAGGTCACGAAGGAAATTTGAAATTTTAAAACTTGGAAATTTCTAAAACGGAAAAATATTTAATATCACGTATAGAAAAACTGAAAAGCTTTGTTAAATTTTTAATAATTCTTTGCTATTTTCTGACCTATTACCATTCGTCGTCCTTCCTCCGAAATTTCGCGACTTACATGGAAAATCGGCCGATTCGGTTGACTGGAAACTTCGTGAACGGAGAAAAGTAACGCAACGATAAATAATCACGGCAGAAAGAAGTAGAGAATGAAGGGAACACGTGGAAGCCTAGGAGGAGCTTTGCGATCGGAATTATTCGATTACAGGATCGGCAAATCGTGATGACCGCAGCGTCAACGTTGTTAACAGGGCGCAGTACGGAATGGATTAATCGAGCGTGTTACACGTTTACACGATGGACCGGATTGCAGCAAACCAACGACAAACGGTGATTTCTAGTAACGATCGGCCCCGGCATTACGTTTCACCGTGAAGCCCGAAAACCAATGCCCCGTGCACCGGAAAACTCCCTGCAGCTGGCGGACCTGTGCGTCCCGTCGAAAGAGAACTCCGAATGTTCATTGACACTTGGGTTTGCCTACTAGTTTAGGAGCAAATGCGACAACGAAGCAATTGTAATTAGAACGCGTTAAACGCGATAATTTCTGTGCTGTGTTCTACAGGCTTAAATGCTGGTAAGAGATATGTAGAACGAGAAACGTCCACCTGATAATTAGCAGCCCTAAATTGAAAGGGAAATAAAAAATAATTAATACGAAAAGTAAAAAAGCTTTCAACAATGTTGAAATAGATTGTAATTGAAAAAAAAAGAAGAGAGAAAAATAAATCGTGTTACCTAAATGCCTTGAGTTACCTTATTTGCTACAGGTATGGGGAAATGTAGAACGAGAAACGTCCACGTGGTAATTAGCAGCCCTAAATTAAAAGAGAAGTAATGAATAATTAATACGAAAATTATTAAAAATAGCTATTATTAAAAATTATTAAAAGTTATTAAAAATTATTGAAAAAGCTCTCGACAGGATTAACATAAAATAAATTGTAATTGAGAAAGGAAAGAAGGGAGAAAAATAAATCGTGTTACCCAAATGCCTTAAGTTACTTTATTTGCAACAGGTATGAGGAAATTTTCTAGAGCAATTGTACTATTTTTTGAATTGTACTATTTTCTCTATATTATTTGCTCAGAAGTCAATTAAGTTCAGAAAACAGAAATTGGAAAAATTAATATTTTTCAATATGTAAAACGCTTTAATATAGATATGAACGTCGTTTCTTTCAGGGCTATTTTACCTAGAAATAAATTCTTTAACAACTAAAAAGGATATTATTTATTCCATTAAAATTTACAAGAATTAGAAAATATCAAAAAATGGACTTAATCGCATTGGCTTCTGAGAGACTCGTATATGTATGGAAAAAATTCATTCCTCGAGATTATTTTTTCTCAGATTTTTTTCATTGATAATCCACATTTTCCTTCTCTTATCTGTATGTCAAAAAAGAGTAATTTAATCGAGGAACGTTATGGTTATTATGATCATTGATCATACGAAAGGTAAATCCTCAAATAAAATTTTATCCTAAATTTAAATCCTAAAAGTAAATTTTTAAATCCTCAGCAGGGTTAACTTGATATAACTTCTAATTAAAGAAAAAAGGAGAAAGGATATTTTCTGTGACAATAAACGATTGATAGATATGGTTTCAAATGTAGATCGATGTCTTGCCTGTGTATGTAAATTTTGAAATCAAAATATGCAGTCTGATTTTAATTCCTTCTTTAATTGTGATAGATTTATATTTTATTTTATTTTATTTTTTACCCTAATTTTGGAAAATATTCAATTCGCGACAGTAAATTAGATATGGTTGAAGTATGTTGATCATAGTGTTTTTATGAGAGTAAAAGCCTTTTAATTTTTTGGATTTAACCAGTATCTAAATATCGTTCAGATTCGTTTAGATATTTTAAACAATTATTCCTCTTCGTAATAATTAATTGTAGTATTAATAATTACTCGCTTGGTTAATAGTATACCGAGAAATAAATAACGAATACGATAAAACTGAATCGTAATGGGTTAAAGACCTGAATGCAGATCATTTATATTTTACCAACCTAATAACGGCAATAGGATACAATACTGCGAGTAAAATATTATTCCAAAATTCGCATTTCCGAGAACCGATCTGAATACGTACATTTAAATCACAAACCCTTTCATAATCTACAAGCTGATAATGTTGGTATTGTGCTGCTGTGAATGTAAAGTCGAGGTATTCGAGAGTTATAGTAAATAAAAGGCGAAATAATGCTAATATAAAACCATTTAACGTAAATAAAATAAGTCTTTGTCCATTGAAAGAGGAAAATAACGAAAAAGCTTGCAGGTAATATCGAATTCGACGGTGCTTGCTCGAAGCGTTCCAGGAATTAACGTAACCAGGAATTCCTTGTTTGTCAAAATACTTTTAGATTAATATCCGGAATTAATATAGCGCTGTTGCCTTCGCGAGATCCGGGCAAAGTCGCGAGCATAATAACAGGAAAATCGTAGCGCATTCAAGGGGCATAATTCACCTTCATTTCGAAATTGGTCGCGGAAGCTTTGTTACTAATTTAGAAAATTAACGCCACCGTGCCAATTCGGTTCTATTATAGAAATAATCGCGAATTTTCGATGAACCCAAAATAATTACAAAGTCAAATTAATGAAATTAATCCAATCTGATATCTGTAATCAAGGTAATTCTGCAATCTAGCTATAAATTAAATTATTCTTAATATTTCATATTTCACCCTGCATTTCCAATTAAAATATATATTTAACTACCGGTATTCGATTTTATTTTTTAACCTTTTTATTATATATATATTTACTTATTTGAAAGCTTGAACCGTTACTAGGAGGAAGAAGAGAAAAAGAAGCGTGAACTCTGCAAGGACGTCCCAGGAACGCTGTAGCATCTGGTGAGAGACTATAGAATGACGGATAGGGAAGTGAGAATAGAGGATATTCTGAGCGGCAGAAAGGATGAGAAAGTGGAGAATTGGATAAGGAAGGTGAAATGGAAAAAGAAAATAATTAAGGAGAGTAGGACTTAATCAAAAAAAAAAAAAAAAAAAATTACAAAATGGTACCAAAGAAATGGCGACAATATGAGATAGTTCCTTTAGCTGAGGCAATTAGAGCATAAGATAAGCGTTAAATAAGATTAGGATAAAGGTTAGGATAATAAATATATTATAGTGTATAAAAGAGAAGAGGGGTGAGTTAGAGAAGTGAGTGTGTGAAGTTAAGAAACAAGTAATGTAAACCAAGTCCACTTTTCTTGGCTGCGAAGCCCAAAAATAAAGATCTATGTATCTATCTATATATATATATTTATTTATTTATTTATTTATTTATTTATTACTAATCGACAATTAAGATTAATTTGTGCCCATAGCGTAACAACCCTTCTAAATCCTCTCTATTATCTCCAATTTCTCTCTCATTCCCAGCACTACAAAAATATCCATTAGTTGTCACCAAAAAGAGCTAATAAAAAAAACACGAAAATGGTCAGTATCAGAGGGACGACGATGAACAGAAATACGGTACATCGGCGGAAGATGGATTTTCCAAATTCGGAAATAAAAATTTATTGCATGAAGCCGCGCTGTGCTTCCATCAGCTACAGCGGACAAAGAAATAAAAGAGCCAAGAAAACGTGCATCACCGATAATGATAAAAAATATATTCTCGGATTAAACAGGGAGAATCCATCAGACTCGGTAGGAAAATCTGCAACCAGCGAACAGCAGAAACTTCGATAAAAGAAAGAAAGAAAAGCGTAAAAATTTACTGGAATATTTAATACCGAGGGGAAACTTCGCTTGCCTAGAAGCAAAGCTGCCTGCTAGCCTAGCAAGATTCCAACTACGAACTCTGCTGCAAACTGCCAGGCGCAGGACCTAAAACTCCAAAGACCATCGTGGACGTTCGTAAGGGCCATCGAGCATCGAATCGATCACGTTATCCCCGTTGTAGGAGTCCACCCAGTCCCCTCGAAGGTAGCTCCAGACCGGTTGAAAAACATGGCAAATCAGTGGAACGGAAATTTTCAATCAACATCTTGGCATGGTGGCCAGCACGTTAGCAATTAACGTTACAGCGGCACACCACCGTGAACAATCCTCGATAATTACGTATCGTCGAATCCTCGTCTTCCCTTGGTCCAATATGCAGACAGATTGGCAGAATAATTAAGTCTGGGCCACTAGAATGGGAGGACGCTCGAATGCTGCAAATTAATATCTCGTTTTCCTGCTCGTACCATCGATCCGACAGGGATCTGGAATCAACCGGGTCGTGACGCATCCAGAATCGCAATAGCCCTTACGAACCGGAGGGAAACCCGGTTTGCATTCGAAATAGCAGCCATGCCTTCTCCGAGATATGATTCCGCTCGGAGATCGTTAACCGCGTAGAAACCCTTTTTCATCCCTTCACAGCCACTGATAAGGATTCGGCTCCTCTATCCGCTTAACACACCCTTTGTTTCCGCTCGTGTCGATCAGCGCTGACGAACCAAGCATTCCTCTTTGTTTTCCTTTTGCTTTCCTCTTTTATTCTCTGTATTCTCTCTCATTTCGTTTGATTTTTGAGGGCAGGTATCGTGAAGAGCGGAGGACTTAGAAATTCGAAATGTTGGCTGTGTTCGTGGCTCTTTGAATAACTTAACGCTTCTGCAATGGCGTCAGGGATCTCTGGTGCCGATTATTCGAAAAAATTATTTCAGTATAATTTTATTATTATATTTGCGTGTCATAAAACGTATATCGATACGGGAAGTCGTATATAAGCGATTTCCAACGTGGGAGTGTTAGCATTACAAGAACATAACGAAGCGAATTGCTCGAATTCTTGGTAGCCTGATAAACTTATATTGACACTGTACATTGTCTGATTCCAAGAGAACGTGGACTGTGACGTATAATGGAATTCTCTTTGAAGCCTTTGATGTGTATGAAGTCTATGATAATATGTTCTATGGAAGGCTTCTAGGAAGCGTCGCGTGAAACTCTGTATAAGCTCCCCTGAATTCCACGTATTTTAATGATTCAGGTGTGCTTTAATTGATTCTATCGCAAATTTGTAATTTTGAATCGAGATATGCGTGTCACGGGTTGCGTCAATGATGAGAATGTAATTGTTTAGGTCTTTCCAAACTGCTGAAGTGGATATGAAGAGGCTACTTATAGACTGTGTGGGTCTGATCGTCTTGATCTATAGGCTACTGCCACGTTATAAATTATTTCCAGGACAATAAGTGCCGGTCATTAAGAGGGGCAGAGGACATTTTCTTCGACTGTCTAAAACACTCAACGACGTGAATAAACGATGAACATCAACGAATTGTTAGGAATAAACGGGACGTTGTGAGAGATAGAGCCTAGAAAACATTTTTGTTTAATTCTAATGAAACATGTGCGTTATACATATACCTTGTAATTATTACAATATTTTAAATAGAACCACTCAAAATTCAAAATCAGTCACGATACTGTGACTAATCAAGTAAATACTTTAGAAGAGGAGTAGCCTGTTTCCACGTATCTAGGGAATTTGTATAGACAGATTCGTTACGTTCGTGATAGTAATATGTGGGGGATGGGTACTCCCTCATAATTTCTGAGGTCAGTTGGTCACATGTGGGGGTCTCCCTCTCTGTCGTTGACGTCTCGTTGTCGCAGATATCTTTCATGTAGTCGCGGTGTTAGAAGGGACAAAAGGAAAAGCAAGGGATGCGTTTCGTCCTGGGCCTGACGAGGGATACCTAGGTGTGGGCAACTTTCACCGCTGCCCATTGTCTTCCGGCGGGAGAAAACTCTTCGTTGGAGTTCTAGAAAAGCCTCGCCAAGGCCCAAGGACAACAGCCATAGATAGAGATGCTAGACGTCAAGCTGGGACGTCTGGACCGGAGCTCAGTCGAAGAGGCTACGGACACGTAAAGACAAGGCGACGGAAAGGGGACACACCCTATAAAACAGCGAGGGATGCGTTTTTGGGGCACTAGCCGACCAGCGTACTGAGAGAATAAAAGAGTTACCCAGGAGCAAAGCGCATAGTTTACTAAAATCCTTCCTACATAGGAGAGTTTAGAAATTATATATATAGGAAACGGAAGGTTTTCAGAAAACCGAAAAAGTAGGGTTCAAGTAGGAACCCATCTATTGGCCATAGTGAGAATGATGCCGCCACTAACAGAAGCTTGGAGGAAAATTTGCTCATCCCTCGATCAACCCTCGAAGAACATTCCCATCCCAAGGAAGCTTCTCAACCGAGTCCCGAGTCTGGAAATTTGGTCAACCTGTTTTAATCCCAACTCACTCGCTTTAATTCGTCGATTACGGTCTTCTGCGAATTACGGTTGGCCGAATTGCGGTGGTGGAAAGTCATCTTTATCGCGGCGATTCCGTCCCTGCAAACGATCAGCTGGTAAAGGGATCTACGGGATCAAGGCAGAAGAACGACACGCGAAAGAGGTGGCCACCGTTGGCCAGCCTTTTCCCTGTAGCTCTAGAAAAAGAGAAGTCCAGGCCCTCCTGTCTTTACGGTGATAGTCGTTCGATGGACACCGCGCGTTTTGCAAGAACCGTGAGATTTTCTGCGACACAAGGGTCACACGCGTTTCTCCACGGGTTACCAATGTTTTCCCGAAAAATTTTCCCTCTTTTCTTCCCCTCGTTTCACGAAATTGTTCGCGCGGATTATTCCCGGTGTTCAAGCTGCGTTTATCGTTACAACTGAACTTTCCGACGAATCGTTAGGCTTTGCTGTTTGTCGCGGTTCCGAGCTTTAAAGTTTGGGCTCGCGGTTTCGAGGCAAGCGGAATACTCGTTGGCTCGGAAAGCTCGAAAATATGATTAAAATAGCAGTAACCAAGGTGTTACGTTGTTGTGTGGTATGCAACGTTTGGCGTGGCAGGATGCAGCTTCCAGTTTAATCTTTGGACACGCGTGGAAGGACATATATTTGACGGTATCATTCTCAACCTCGTTAATAGAGGTTTTCTACACTATATATACAATCTTCAAGCTTTTCAATAGTATCTCTGTCTAAGACAGGCCCTGCTAGGTAGTCTTACCGACGAGTCCACTAGCAGGCCCAGGACGAAATGCACCCCTTCCTTTTCTTTTCGTCCCTTCTAACACTACCGTCACATCGGGGATACCTGCGACCACTGACCACTGAAATACCGTGGAGAAGCATCCCTCACGTATTGTCTATTAGACAATTCGTGCTAAGGAAGAATCCATATTCCTGCACGAGAATAGATCCCCCATTCGTTGTCTCGTTGCACTCTTATCCTACCTAGAACGACCCAAGTGGTCGAACCAGTGGTGTACTCTCGGCTATAGACCTCTAAAGTATCGAGGAAGGAAGAAAAAGATCCGAGTGTTATTAATCGCAACGTTACCCACGAGGACAAGCCGGGAACTGGATATAATAAACCGACAGCGTTGGGACGAAGGACGAAAATATAAATTAATCGGTGAAACTCCTGCAAGGAGATCCGGCAAATTCTTTCTAATGGAAAAACTTTCGGCCGATTTTATGAAACTCGAGGTAAACGAGAAAATACAATTTAACGTGCAACTTTTCCGTCTGACACAACAAACAACTTTCCCGTTCGGCGAGGATAACGAGGAGGAGAAAATAAAAGGAGAATCGGTCGTAGCGAGCTAACAGAGAACGATCGAGCATTTTATTTCATTTCCATTCGCAGGCACTAGCTCCTATCCACCTCGACTCTGTCTCCAGAACGAGAATACGCTTTGTTCTCGTGAAATTCATCCCGATTATCCTTTCAACATCGGAACGATCCACGCTAGGCTCGACTGGAAGCATTACAAGTATGCTCGACCTTTATCTCGACGAGTCGCAGGGATCAACGATAAAGTAGAAAGAAAACGTGCGAAGAAAGGAGGAACTGGGTCGTCTAAAACGAGGAATACGAAACAGTGAATAGGAATTAAAAGCAGCGCGAAGATAAACGACGTTTCTGAAGGGAAACGATGAATAAATCGAGGTTACGCTCCCTCGTCACGGAGGGATCGATGGCATCGTATCGAAACGTACTCGCTTATAAATACACCTAGATTCGGTGTTTCTGGAACGAGCGGGTAGAAATAGCGATTGCAGTTTCACGTCGCGCGATAGGAATATGCAATTAGACCCATACCTCTGACCCGCGGACCGTCTTCAGCGGGACCCGTTTATGGCGCGTTTTGCCAAGTTTAATTTGAATTTAAAGTTTCGAGGATATTACTGCAGAAACGCGATTCACGTGCTTCCAAGTGTCTCTTTAATGTTTAATGGTTCATTTCGGAATTATTCTCGGGCTATTCATATGCGAGCTGCGCGCCAGTTTCCCGATGTTTCGAGTGTCCCTTTGTATCGTAACCCCGCCGATAGCTGCAGTGTGTGCGAGTGTGTGCAAGGAAGGAGTTCTTTGATGATTTTTCAAACGCGAATACCTGCCGCGATAACGATGTTCCGGCATTGTTGGCGGAATCGTTAGGAATCGATAGCGTTGCGAATTAATTTGGAAATGGCAGTTCCGTGTGAATGTTTATCACGAATGTCTGGGTCTCCGTGGAGGTGGTTCAGTGTTAGCTACGCGGCTGGATCTGATGCTCGAGCAAACGTGTCTTGGGAGTGTTTGCTAGTTAGAGGTCTTGGCTCGTGTTGTATTATTGATTAAGAACTGTTTTAACGCATTTGGTTATAATTTCAATTACCGAGCGACTGCCTTTGACCTGTCTACCTCTGCCAAGCTAATATTGGCAAGATAGGTATTGCGTTATGCACGGGTATCGTAAATTATGCGCGTTGACATTTATTCTTCGAGATATCTGATATTTCTCAGCTGCGAGATCGTTATTTGAAAGCGAATCGTGTTTACAGTATATGACTTCATCAAAGTATTTTCGAAAAATTTGACAGACTGAAGTTTATCCAAGTGGTAATCAGGTGACAACGAGTGTCCAGGATTCAAGGGACGTTGGCAATAAAGACATTAAACAGTCCCCCACTGCAACACTCTGTCAATACGAAATCTGAGAAACGTTCAAAAAATATGATTCTGTAAACGATCTTTACACGACGACAATTCGCATGTATCTATTCTCGCGACGCGCTTCCTAAAACCAGCGTATAGTCTTCAAATGCAGAGTGCTGATCGAAATCGATCACACAGCTGGTAAGAAAAGTAACGATCCCACCCTATAACCCTGACTGCTAATTCTGAAATCCGTTAGACGAGCGACCAAATTAGAAGCATAATAGGTACAGCGGCGAACACCTTGAGCGATAAGCGTGGACCAGAAGCGCAGAAAGCGGCGAAAACACGGGGCAAAAGGACAGGGGACTAAAATCAGCCACGTATTGTGCTCGATCATCGGCAGTCTGCAGACGACAGAGGAACATCGCAGGAAGGAGCCACTAACGACCGAGTTCCGCTGTTTTGCTAATTATCCAGGCTCATCCAATCTCGCCGGTCGGGAACCCTTTATCCTAGCTGTCTAGCCTCCGGTAACTCTCTCGACCCCTCTTCTTCTCCGTTTCGCGTCCAGCTCTTTCGCGCATCCTTGTATCGCGCGCCGTCACGAGAAACGATCGTTAGTCAAGAAAGTCTCTCTCTCCCCTTTCTCTTTCTCCATTTCACCCTGGGCCAGCTACTTGCGATTATCGATCAGACCACCGAGCCAGGTGTGACTGCAACCTTCGTCTTTCAGCGTTGCTCCTTCCTCCACGCTAAAAGGGAGTTTAAAGAGATCGGCCCGCTAGTCCAACCTGCCCTCGCCTGTTCCTGTTTGCGAGAACCAGTCGGACCGTGTAACGAGCTGTCTTCCTTCTTTTTCGCCCGTTTTTCCGCGGACTGCCTCCTTCTCTATTCTATTTCGTCCCAGACCAGCTCGTCCAACGCGAATTTTCGTCCTGACAGAATCCTGCTGGAACACGCTGCTTTTTGTCCAGCCACCCATCGTCCCGTCCACAGAGACGAACGACCGACGCCAGCCTTGAGACGTTCCATTGGACAACTTTCCACTGTGCTTTCGTCGGTGGTTAATTCATGGAAAGTTTGCTTCTGTACTGACATTCTCTGCCAGGAAAAAGTTGCAACGCGATTCCGCCATGGATTTTGCTCCCTGTGTGTAATTCTTTTTTATCTTCGTTGTGCTTTTCCCAGGGCTTTTTTAGGGAAATTTACCCGTGGTTTAGGGATCGATGCATTGTTCAGGAGGAGGGTAGTTTTTGGAAAGCGGTTTGAGTTGTTGGCAAAGTGACAACTGAAGATGGTGGAATCGGGTGCTCAGGGATTTTTGCGGTTGTTTGTACGATTAGCTTTCGAATGGAGGAAATTTTTTTAATTGTGGCCTTGTTGCTGGTACTTGCTTCAAATTCTGATGTTTCGCGATGAACAGTGTGCTGATGAAACAGGTGATATTTCGTATAGGAAGTAATTGGCCAGTGCTTTGTTAGGGATTGACTGAACAGAAGAATTAGTTGTAAATCTAAATGTTGTGGACAGAATAGATGAGAATTAACGTGTAAAGTAATTATCAGGACATTTTCTTCGGGTCTTTAGTTCTCATGACCAATCGATTGAAGAAAATATTCTTCAAGTGGTGAGCAAATATTATACAGACGGAATAAAGGAAATTTAATGCGAGAAATAATAATTACTAGGTCGTTTCTTAGGCACCATGACCAATGCGATAAAAATAGGTACTCCCTGAAATTTAGAACCAAGATTAATAAATTTTTCAAAATGGTTAAAAATGAGTCCAAGAATATTCTTCTCTTTTAACAAAAATTTTATCTCCAACTCTCATCCTGGATCCCTAATTCTTTACAGCACATCCTAAGTTTCTTCTAATGTTACAGTGCACATCTTCAATCAAGCTATCTATGTCTTTTATCTCGTCACTAGTGACAATAAAATCAGAAATTTTGTTCTATGGTAACCACTCTAAATTCGTTATCAGAGTGATTAGGAAGTCGTCAGTGATCCCTCTATTTTTAACAAATGGAATTTCCTGACCTGCCACTAACATCCCGCGTTCAGGGTACGGGCCAGCTGGGTAGCCATATTGCCGAATCCACTATCAGGCCCAGAATAAAGCGTTTTCCATTTTCTCCATTCTCCTTTCTTCTCACACACGCAGTATTGACATCCCTGCCACAATTTTATCTCTTATTTTCAACCCGTCCAAGTATTTCCTCGTTTCTTCGGAAAAAATCCATTGTTCAAAAGTCTGAAACGCAGATGGTAAAACCTAGCTGCCGTAGACGCCATGCTATTTATGCAAAGGGTCGTGTGTATCACGGCTAAAGAGAGGAGCGGGCTCACATACGCGGAGTCAGGGTGTACGTATGTGGCGCACTTCCGGCCAGGAACTACCTTCGCCATTTCCGGACGATGCATCATTGGAGCCCGATAAAGTTTGCGAGTCGGCGAAACTCACGGCGTAACTGGAAACCGAGGCCCCGGCTTTAGGCAAAACAAAAAGGACACAACCGATATCTAGCCTGCGGAAGAGGGAAAATTTCGGCCCTGCACCCTCCGCCATCCGCTTCCGGCGACGCCGCGACACGATTTATGGATAATTTTCCCCTCTATATCATCTTCCTAGATCAAAGTATTATTTTTCGCCGCACCCCGTTCTCTCGCGCGGAAACTCTGCACGCGATGAATATCGATGCTCGCTGCGGGATGTTTCCCTGACGTTCCGAGCTGTGGTCTCAATGTGCAAGATTTGTGGCCTTCGAAGGATGAAGCCCTGCCGCGAGTATCAATTGCTTGGGATTATATGCCTTTTTCTCCGTCCTACCTACCGCTTGCGCTACGAAATATGGATTATCTATCGTTTCTTGTATTTCTTCTGGCTTTTTCCTATTTCTTTCTTTTTGTGAAATTTTATTTATTTATATCTTAAAAATAATTACTATTTTGCATTCATCAAAAAAGATCACCTGAACTGTCGTTTTGAAAGAACACATTAAAATCGAAGTCGTATAATTCATGTCCTTTCATTGTTAATCACGAGTACTGATTAAACACGTAATAATAATTTATCGTATGTCGTTAATGTATGAGTGTTACATTTGGAAGCCATTTTGAGATTTGGATATTTTCATTGGTCAATTGTTTAATTAAGAAAGTTAATATCCCGTGTATTCTCGAAGCTCTTAAAGTGATCGTTTCATTTGAGACCTGTCCTGTTGTCGACTAGGTACAGCAATAAAGTGGTCTTAGTTCCTGAAGAGTGGAATATCACGAACCCCAATTGCAACGTGCTACTTCTCTAGGGGTTGCTTGGGAATTAAATCAAGCGATAATTAGTGTCTACCTTCTGTTCTGGGAATTCGTTCTGAGAAAATTAGAATTCGTGATTATCTTCGAATTTCCATTCATTAATGATCACGTTCTCGCGAAATAATCAATATCGAAATTAAATAATTCTACGTGTTAATTATTATACGAATTCTTATTTATTGCTTCAAAAAATATCGTCAGCTTTATAGTAGAAAGTCTTTGAACTCCTGCTCTTCTTTAGCCAAAAAATCGTCGAGTGCAAAGGGTTAAATTAGAGTGCGTCTTTGTGTGTTTTCGTTTCGTTATCTTGGTGTTCTTTTCCTAATTTAAATTAGTTTATGAGTTTTGAATTTGTGTTATGCTGTCCTTGTTGTTTTGTCATTCTTTTAGTGTCTCAAAACCAGTTTTCGCCATCCTACATTATTATATTATTCATTGCAACAAATACAAAGAAATACAAATCCACCAATTTTTATTTACTCTTGATTTTATTTCTTGATTTTATTTTAAAAACTCACGTTTGTTCACGTGAAAATAAAGGAAACAATAAACATTGCTTAGGAATACACGGATATTACGTGTACTTTAATACAGGTGTAAATATATGTTGTATGAGGAAGGCGAGATATTGGCACTTATGTATGCATAATACTGCATATATGGTGAAGTATAATGGAATTAGTAGGATTGACCGATTTAATGTTTGGTTACCGTAGTACCTGCAAATCTATGCAGTCCGGTTGGTTTATTTGATTTCGCGTGTTTGTCTAATTTATGTTTCTGATTTGTGTTTTCCACTGCGTGAATGTTGCGTCTAATGTGTACTGAACATTTCCAGTTCACAGAATTTAGTGTTAATGTTTGCGAAATGGAAGTACCTGACGTATGATTATCGCGATACTGCGATAAGTCAGTAATATTGACCGATATTGTACTAATTACCAATTCTTTTCTAAATTACACTGTTATATGACACAGGTTAGCATATACTTATATACACGATGTATATATATTATATATATGTTCTTTATGTCCTACATTTTTTTCTTCCTATTGTAGATTAATATTATTATTAATTGCTTGATTATTATATTATTTAATTGCACGCAAGAACCATGCATAACTGGTTATTAACCTTTTGCACTCGACGATTTTTTGGCCAAAAAAGGATAGGAATTCAAAGATCTTCTGTTACAAAGCTGAGGATATTTGTCTAAGTGGGAATAAGCAATCGTATAATAATTAACACACCGTTACATTATCTAAAATTTGACATATTTATGAATACCGAGCTTCGAAATTTTATCAAATGGCGACTGAAGAGCGCCACTCGAGCGTAAAGAATTAACCTTTTGTACTCGACACAAAAAGAGTAATACGAAGACTTGCTGTCATAAATTCGAGGATATTTTTAAAGTGTAATTTCACATTTTTAAAGGTAATTTTAAATTTGATATATTAATTAACATCGATCTTTAGAATCTAATTAAATGGCGACTGAGAGTCGTCTCTCGAGTGCAAAGGGTTAATAATTAAAATAGCGCGATAAAAATATATAAATGAATAAAATTACGTTTCTATCTCGATAATAATTAATATCAATTTTGCCAAAAATAGTTGCACGTTTTTAATAATTAGAAATACAAAAAATCTGAAATTAGTTATTTTGACGAATTTTATAAATTAGTTTATAATAAATAGAATTATATTATACTCTTTTCTAAATAAATTTCGGTAGAATTGAATATCTATGTAATATCCTACATAGTACTTATAAAATTTGTAAGTACAATTAAATAAAAATTGTTCTTATCGACTTACATGATTCCACACACGCTTTTCCACTTTATTCGATTTATCTAGTAAGCAAATTCGACATAGCTAACCAAATTAATAACTGAAAATAGCTATCAAGCACTTTTTGCACATATTCCCCAACAAAAAAGAAAAAGGAAAAATGAAAAAGCAAATTTGTACGATTTTATATCACTCGGAAAAAAAAAGCGACGTCGAAATGGTTAAAAAGGAAAGAAAAATAGTCGCATCCTTTCCGATTTAACGAATAGAGATTTTAATCGTTAAATACTTGCTCGATAAAATGAATTCTCGTTTTCTCGGCAAAACGTAAAAAACAGTATTTGAGGAAAAAATATTCAATTGTACGTGAAACAGTCCTGAAATATGTATATCTCTCTTGCAGTAAGCTGGCTGATTTTTTTTCTTCTTTTTTTCTTTTTTTTCAATATTCACAATATTCGATACGCGAGCGTCAAATCCAAACATTTCCACTGCGATAAAGTACAACTATCGCGCGCAACTCCCTCTAGTCCCAACACATACATAAAATCCCTGTTTTATTGTTACACGCGAGTACTTTAACCCTTTTCCTGCCCTGCAATTTCTATATATTTCACTTAGCCATTTCGGGCCGTATATAAAACACGCTCCTGAATACAAATTTTGCTTGGACGGAAATAACTTTTCTTGTTTCCCATCATTTTTATTTTCCTCGATATAATAGTGAAACTTTTCCCCGTAAAATATCCCGTTCACGTTTGCTATTCTGTTTCGTAAATATTTTATATTCGATATTATTATAATTTTATTACATTTGATCGCAAGTTCGATAATGAATATTTTATTACAACAAATGTGATCCAATTTACTTCTGTGCTAATAAGTAATCAAGCTGTAATATTTCCAATAAGAACATATTGTGGAATAAATCGCTCTCAAAATTTAATACATATATATATATTAAAATCCATGTCAACCATTACCACTATTCTAATAATAGACTTGCAACGATGGTGTCAAATATGTTGTAGGCCAATGGTGACTTTTTGGGTTTCGGGGACCTTCCCTAATGGGTTGTCGTACTTTGGGTTTTAGTTTATAAGAACCCTCTGTCAGTCTTAAACGCGATATAGTACAAGGGGCATGATTGTAACCCAAAAGGGTCCGCGCATTCCTTTATATCTGTATAACTATATTTCTGTCTTTCATTGATAAACTTTATATATTTCGTTACTATACAACCGTATTCGGCTAGTTCCCTAGGCATTTTAATAAACGCTGCAATTTCATTTGAGCAACTACAATAACCGCATTAACGTCTACGAAAATTTTCGAATATTCGAAACCACGTTGCCCACTTTCGTACTCTTTCATACTCTTTCAACCGGTTAAAACGAAACAAAAGCAAAAACAATTTATACTATCATAACAGAAGTTGAATTCGTCGAGCAGTAGGTATTCGAGCCTCGTCGGGAACTTCTCAGACCAAGCAGCAAGACCGAGGAAACGCCAATTGCGCGGGAAAAAAAGAAAAACAATTTCCATTACCTTCCAGAAGCTCTGTACAGCTACGCCATATCGATCGTTCGCTGTTCGAATACGAAACAACGAATTTCAGCTACGAAGCTCGATCGGATAAAAGAAAAGAGAAACGAAACGGAAGAAAAACGAACGGGGAAATGGGAGGGAAAAAGATAGAACAAAACGGTGGAAATTTTATTCGCTGCTTCACGCATTATCGCGGTTTTCATCGTTAAGCCGAAACCCAAATCGCAGTTTGGCCCGTTTCGATGCGCGATTTATCGGGACAACTAATCCCGGATGTTGTTCGTGTCTGGCCTCTTGCCGCGGGCCGGAAAACGCTGA
>NW_016913313.1:786421-826110 GCF_001483705.2 Eufriesea mexicana | reverse complement strand
CCGCCATCGCGACCGCGCGTTTGACCTCTATTCTTTCGCAATATTCCCCGCGTTGGAGTTTCGATGTTGCTCCATAAGGACGTGCTGCTGGCTGAGAGACACAGGCGTGTAAAATCAACGCGTGTTATATTGCAAGGGAGATTTTGCTTTCAGCGGGAAAACGATGACGAAAGAGAAAACGAGGGACCTGAATGTGCTCGAGTTTTCTTTCCGCTTGCGTCTGTTATAGGTGAAACGGAATTTCGTTAGGATAATTCTCGACATTTTTGTGCAGATTTTGCAGCAGGGAAATATCTCCAACACCTTATCATCTTTTACTTCTGTACGAGTTCTGTATTTTTAGGTATTAGGAAGAATTTTTATTGAGTTATTTTACTTTTCATGATGGAATTTGAGAATTCGATTTGATAAATGTTTAATATTAAACCTTAAATTTAATATGGTCAAATAACCGGTGAATGGAAAACAAGCAGACACTTTAAAAATAAGGGGATACATTAGAAATAGATATTGAGAAAATGATTATATTATGAATATTGGAAGAAAAATAGCGAAGACGAGTGATTAAGGTGAAAACGTTGAATGCGGAATTTTTAATGAAAGTTTGGAAAATGATGAGTTAGATCATAGTAGGTTTAGTATTCAGAAGTGAAAATAAAAATAGAAAGATAAATTGTTGTAAATTAACTACGGTTATGCAACGATAGTGAAAGACCTGTTAAAGGTTGCAGGCCAATACCGACCTTAGGACTTCAAGGACCTTCGATATTATGCAGGCATCAAGGGGTCGGTTTTTGGGTTTAACACTAGAACTACCGATCTTTAATAGGTACCTAACTATAACTATAATGAGTGAATATTGATTACAGTTTTTTCTTAATATAAGTTGATACCAATTTTATTCTTAAGGCAGGTGCATGTATTCGGTGATTGCAAAAAGGAAAATTCTTGGACCAGTCATTTTGACTGGGTTGGTAGTTGTAGTGTTAAAAGGACCTGCAGTCTCTTGCAGCAGTCAGACTCTAATCCGGAAGAGTACAGAACGTTTCTAAAGTATTGTGACCCACAGGGGCGTGTTTAAAGCTCTGTTTTTATATTCGCATAAAGTGTATATATTTCACTTACATTAAACTTTATACATCTATTGCTGTATAAGTGAATATGGTTATTTCCCTGCACGCTGAACGCTTTGATTTCCTTCCCGAAATACAAATAATGGAAAATCAAACGACAGTAAACTGACTCGAAAATACTGTTATATTTTATTATTATTACTTGGCTAAAATCGGTATCATGTGTAGGATAAGCTATTTGTCAAAGCTTGGACCACGAAATTTGCTTTGAAGTAATGACTAAAATACGATTTTAGAGCTTATCGTCAGACGTGACGAAATGTACGTGTTTTTCAATCGAGAATGAAAGACGTGGCTTAATTGCAGATGCAATTTGCAAAATTTATATCATTAGTATTTAAATCTGGAACTACATTCGCGGCGTAAATATATGTAAGTAAATACGCGAAAAACGTGTGGGATTAACGAGTAAACTCATTCGCGTTGGTAAACAAACGGAGACTTGATCTTTCTATGCGATAACGCAAAAGCTCGCAAATTAAAATATAAAATTCTGCCACGTGCTTTCTATTTCCTGAATCTGATACGAATTTTAATTTCATCGAATATCCAAAAAATTCCAAATGAAGAGACCCAAGAAATGCTTCGTTTAACTTTAATATATTTATATTAAATAATGCAGTATTACTGTTCTAAAATTTATTAAAATTACACAAATATGTCTCTTGTTTTATCTAAATTATATTTTAATGATGGAACTATCAACCTATCGCGAGTGTAAGTATGGTTGAGTGAGTGAGACTCCTTTGTTTATAATTGTGCAATTTATAATGTAAATATAATATTGATCGTGGCGTTTAATGTTAATTTTGTTTAGGGAAATGTTTAGAAGAATGTGCCAAAGTAAAACAGTCATCATAAAATTATCGAGGAATGAACACCGTAATGAAACCATGATAAAGAGTGAGAGGGAGAGAGAGAGAGAGAAAAAAGTTCCAAAAAGAGTGAAACGATTTATAGTATATTATATTAATATATTATGTATAATATATTAATAGTATAATATATTCAATAGTATATTATCTTGGCTTTATTACTTAAATATTTGATGTTGAAATATACTTTGCGTTTCTCATTAATAATAACAAAAGATATTCTTGTCCAATTCCACCCACGCCTATAATATAAACCTAAATATAACGTACATAATTGCTATTAATAAAAGTGGTACAATGAAAATGACGAAGCATACGTAATTTATTATAAAATATTAATTTTACCAAGAGCAACTGCATATTTCAGCAGTGACAAAAATAAGAAATCTGAAACAATTTCTATTATTAAATATCCGCATCCGTGTTGCAGTTTCTGTAACGAAAAGATCGCCGAGTGCAAAGGGTTAACAACGAATATCGTACAATATATCGGAGTTAAATAATCTTCGAGTCACGAGTCGTATAAACCTAGAATAACAAAATTATTCGATAGAAATAACTTAATCGGTGGTATTTCGTAAAAACGCGCACAATCGAAGCTTCACTCGCGAATCATTACACCCGACCTACTGCTACGCAAATTCGCAAACGCGTTTAATCTCTAAACGACAGATCCTCGCGCGCACTGGTCAAACGTACTCGATTTATCACCCTCTGTCATTCGTTTTTAGATCGGCCATGTCACTCCACCCCCAGGGCCGTAACAAACGAGTGAACCCTTTTTTCCCAGTGCCGCTGCAACTGACCTTGATCAATCTTCGTCCTCGCGAAAATCTGCTATTCCCAGCCTGGCCTTTATCGCCACGCTAGCATACTTCTCCGAGACGTATAGCGTATCGTTGATTTTCCGCGTGTCGTAAATGCTTCCTCCTCTCCCCGAAGACAGAATCCGCATCGCGTGACTCGCGCAAAACTGATCTCTAGTCTCAGGATTAATGGCGGGCTTTGCAAACGTGTCTCGGAAACGTAGCCAGTGACTCTGGCCGGGTGAAACCTACCCCCGGGGAGAGACTTACGATCATAAAACGGAATATTCGCGAATTTTTCCATCCTAATTTTATTTATTCCTTGCGAGGATTCTGTGAAGCTTCAACTAATTTTGTTTAAATTTGGGATTCAACCCTTCCTCTATATCTCCTGACATTATCTCATGAACATAATCAGAATAAGGAAAATTATGAATTTTGAAAGATGTCACTGAAATTTAAGCCTTTGCACTTGAGAGGCGCTTTTGATAAAATTTCGACGCTCCATATTATTTAATATATCAAATTTAAAATAATGTAACAGTGTGCGAGGTAATTAAATAATTCCACGTGTTAATTATTATACGATTTCTTATTTACTGCTCAAAAAATATCATCAGCCTTATGGCAGAATATTTTTCAACTCACACCCCTCTTGAACCAAAATATCGTCGAGCACAAAGGGTTAATATACAAGCTTATATCTATATCCACATTAGTTGTGTTACAGGTTTCAACGAAATCTCTACTACCATAATTTTCTAACCGACGATGTTAAATATATCGAAGCGTATGCACGAAATTAAACACCTTTATTTAATTTGAAACGTTTCGCCTCGTGATCGAAATTGCTAAAATCCATATCGCATACGTTAATATCATAATTCCAGGAATTATGAAAATCTACGTAGATAAATTAACGTAAAGAGCCTAATGAGAACAAACGTATACACGAACGTACACGATCGAGAAGCGAGAATAACCTCGGAAATATTTGATGCTATCGTGAATTTTCGAACAATAACTATATCAAATTCCTGACGGTATTTAAATAACGTTGGAAGCCGGAAGTGTGGCAGTCACGTTATGACGAGTACTCGGACCAGCACCGATATCTCTTTTAAAGTCACTTTGAACTTTCTGCGCCACACCTTTAATTGACTTTAATAATTTAAAGTAGAACGTCAGAGTGTAGCACGGGCAGAATTAAAAATGTATAATTGACCAGTTAACCGGTTGGCGAGGCAGTTACGTTTCATCGCTGAAAGCTTTCACTCCGCAGACACTTATCTGCTACCAAAACCAACGACCATGGCAACTTCTAGCCTAAATAATAAACGAACGAAGTAACAACGAATTTTCGGAGGGATGCGATATTTCCACGCTATTTCTAATATTTTTAACGAGCCGAAAGTAAAGCCTAGTGACAGTAGTCAATGCTGTCAACCCCTTTTCGCGATTAATTCGTAATACCTCGTAATTACGTATTACGTCGTAATACCCCTCCTCTAAAAGATCTAAATAGAAGTGTATGCAGAGTATGTCAGTCGTTTTACGTTATGTTACAGAGTTCGTATACTGTGGGAAAATGTTCGAATTTACGAAACCCGAAGAGAAGCTTGGAGCAGAAATTCCGCTGATGACAAGACTCGGGTTGCTAAAGGATAGGGATGCTTGGTTACTGCTGGACGACGTGTTTCGCTCGGTTTAGATGGGATGAACGTCGGATAAGTCGGGATAGGTGTGGAGATAGGAAATTGGAAGGATATTCGAGTTTTTTATTGCTCGTGGAATGTATCTAAAATCGATGAAGAAGATGGAAGGTAGTGGCGGAAGCTGAGGTGATTGGAAATTACATGTTAAAGAGGATCGTAGGGTATGCGGTAGAGTAATAGTCGGGAAAAAAGCTCTTAAATAATATAATTAATAATAATTATCACAAAAATCCTGGAATAATAATAGTGTCCCATTTGTGAATATATCGTCATAAAAATATTCGTCCCCTCCAAAATTTCCAAATTTATATCAATGGAAACACATGTGTGTCATATTAATTAAAATTTTTATTAAATTAAATATCGAAAAATAACAACAAATTTTTTTTAATATTTTTAATTATATTATCGTTCGAGATGACATACCGCATATACAAAAAGTCCCAAAAATATATTCAAATGCTTCCGTATTAAAACTCAAAGAAGCTTTAAACTTACGATCCAAGTACTGTGCGTTCGAGAAAAGAAGGTACAGCGTGTTCACATCCCCACGGTTGATTAACTTCATTGACACTCCCTTGATCACAGACAGTGACCACTATTGGCAGAAAACGATGACGAAGATCATCGGTGTCAATGTCACTACCTGTGATCATGGGAGTGTCAGCGAAGTTAGCTGCTATACGCTTCTTTTCTCGAACGCACAGTACATTAAACTAGACTAAACGAAGTTCGATAACGTCAACACTCATCCCATTTCCAGAGAAACCTATTTACTGACCTTCGCAAGGCTACGCGAATGCAATCCGAAGAAATTACCATAACATGGCCGTAATGGAAAAATGCAAATGCAAATTCGTCGTTCTAATCTCATGGAGATCTCCAGCCCGAAGTATGCACTGGAAATCGCTTATCGCGAAACATCTGGCTGTTTGGAGCGTTGCATGGCGAGCAGGCGAGCCAAGCTCGCGAATCGCAACAGGGTAAATATCGGCCCTCCGGCATAACTAACAAGTACGAAATTCCCTGGACTCCAATTACACGAAATAATTATCCGACGGGAAACTCTCGAACGATAGATAGATGGCAACTTCTAACCAGTCCGATTGCACGCTGCGCACTGCTGGTCTCCGCGGTTTCCGCCCGCTTTTATCCTCGTCCCTCCGGCTGTGAAACGTTATTTAGCGCGAATTCGCCGGCTCCGGCAACTTTCTCGCGATTTATGGACAGTGACTCGCGATTTAACACGGTATTGCCTTTGTCGCGTTCGCATACTAGCATACCGGGATCCGGTATTGCAACGCTGACTGACGTACCTGCTCGTTTGTGATAACGCCCGAGAATTGTATACACGCGCACTTGCTCGAGTCTCGTTTTGGCGGTTGCTTGTTAACGGTTCCACGCGGAAGGACGCTATGACGACTTGGAATAATCTCGACGAGCGACCTTAATTTTAACAGTCGATGGAGAACCGAGTCACGGAGAGTTTCCGCGGCTGGGGTGTCTCTGGGTCGCTCGGCTGCAGCGTGTATCACGAGTTATGGATCCCGAGATCGGAATATTCCGTGGATGGCTGTAGTGGAATTGTTTTACGGAGGTTTAAGGAGATCTGCGAGAAGAGTTACGGGAAATGGAATATATATGCCACGTATATTGAAATTTTTTGATATTTCATCGCGATCTGGAAATATTTGGATCTGTGCGTAAAGATTCGTGGAAAATTTTAGAATTTTAAAAAATATTTTCTTGTTTTAAGATTCTTTGGTACTTTATCACGATTTATGGATAATTTTTCATTTTTCTTTTCTCTGGAGAATTTTTGAATTTTTATATTTGTGAAGTTTCAAAAAGATTTGAAGATTCTTTTCTATTGTTTAAAAATTTTTTAATATTATATTGGGATTCATAAATAATTATCGATTTTCATGTGTAAAGTTTTGCAAGGGATTGAAATTATTTGTATTTATGTATTTGTGTATTTTTAAGTTATGTAAAATTATGTAAATTTATGTATCTTTAATTAATTATGTAATAATAATTTAATAATTTCGAAGTTTCGAAAGGAATTTAATTATTTGCATCCTATGATGCATCCCTAAAATTTTCTAGTACTTTGTCGCGATATTAGAATAATTAAATTGTCAATTTTTACTGTTGCTCAAACACCACGATGTTTGTTCTAGATTTCGAAACTGTGAACATTATGTCACCTGCTACACGTCTCTACAGTTTCGCAATTTTGATACAACGCATACTTCCGCAAATAATTGTCGTTGTTTGACAAATATACATTTTTCCCGCACACTGCGCTCCGCTTGTTTGTCCAAAGCTTGCGGATTCTCCGATCTCTTTAATCCTCAAAATCAATTTTATTATTTGCCATGTCCTAGTATGCGAATGGTTCCAGTTCTGATCTATTTTTCCAACGGAAACCAGTTCCAGGATGTACAAATAAACAATTCGACAAGACTTTGTTACATTTATTTCAAAACAGTTATTCACGACTCTAATCTTCTTTTAAAATTCAATCTAAAATTTAAAACTTCAACCATCGAATTCAACGAATCCTCGAACAGAATATTTCACAATTCGAAATTGTAGAATTTTTTTATTGAATTATTCGCTTGTATGAAGCTTTTTGATTGAATCATTAGATTGAATTATTCGATTGTACGAAGCTTTTTGATGGAATTATTCGATTGCATGAAGGTTTTTGATTTAATTATTCGATTGTATGAAGCTCTTTGATTGAATTATTCGATTGTATTGACATTTTCCACTAATATCGTGGTGAGATAAAAAATTTACATACATGAAGGAATCAAAACCTATTGGATTGATATAGCCATTTCAATTTCTATACGTTTTTGATGGAATTATTCGATTGCATTGACATTTTCGACAATTTCCAAAGCTAAACATTACTTTTACCTTTACCCTCTTCTCTTTCTCTCCCTACCTCTCGAATTTTTTATTCCACTGTCGAACACTCAGACTGAAAGGAAAAAAAAGCGAAAAAGAGAAAGGACCCTCGACCCAGTTTCGCTAAAATTTTGCAATTCGGCCGGCAAGCTTTCGCGCGAGGCGAATAATTAGCCACTTTAACGTAAATTGTGGCCAGTCCAGTTTGCCGGACCAAAAAATGGCGCTTTGAGCCGCGACACCTCGGCCTTTCAGAATGGCGAAGGCGTCAATTGCAATTCCGAGTTCTCTGTAAACCCTAACGAAGGTGCAAACCCTGTTTAACGGCAACTTAAACGCGAAAGGAAAAAGAGAAGTCCGGACACGTTGCCGCGGCTTTTTACAGCCAACTCCGCGCTAACGCTCTCGCGAGATCAGAGGAAAACTAACGCCTCGAAAGTTTTCGCCTGCTCGAGAATTTCGCGCATTAATTGCAAGTCGAGAACCAAGATGTTTGTTATCGAGAATCCTGCGGATAGCCTTTATGACCCGCGAGTCATGCCTGAGTGAAACGAAACAGGGAAATAAGTTACAGGGAAGTTAGGGAAGGAGTTACAGGAGTTACAGGGAAATAAGTTTGATCAAACGTAGCAACTGTAAAAATCGCGAAAGGGAAGAGAAACTTATTCATTTAAGAATTTTGTTGATCCTAAGGTATCAGTACTAGAATTACCAACCTGTAGTGTATATTTAACTACTGTAACGCGGATTGTAATAGTAAAAAATGATAACTGGAATAATAGCGATAATGTATAGTAATGTATAGTAATGTCTAGTAATATATAGTAATAATTAATGGCAAGATGGAGATAGATGAGATTGTCTATCTCGATAAAAATTGATATTTATTTTGAATATACGAATGGTTATATATTTTTAATTACTGCAGGAACAAGAAATTTTTACTGGTTTGGTAATTCCAGTGTTAAATTGGTGTACAATTGCGTGTGATAATAAGTACTTACTCATATCTTGAAACTTGAACTTAAAGATACTTGGAAAATAATGGACTCACCTGAAACAAATAGAAAGAAATTTTATGAGTATAAGGAAAGGTGAATTTTACCTTACAATTTTAACATGAAATTAATATCAAATTTATAATCAAAGGTGTTATAAAAGATTAATAAATCTATGAAATTATTATTCAAAGACAGATATATAAACTTCTGCCAAATACAACTCTAACATCACAGAAACACGTTGAAAATACCCTATAATACCCAAAAGAAACCAAACTGTACCACCAAATCTAAAAATTAAGATAATGATGATGCTGTCGATGCGACACTAAACTCAGAAAAGAATAAATATAGAAATTCAAAGTGAAAAATTTGAAAGTCAAAGTCAATAATGAAATACTTCATTAAAATTACGTTTGTACAAGATTTTCTAGTTTAAGCTCATTTTGAGATCAAAGTAAAGTATAATACACCGTTGAATTCTTCTCGACGTGAACAATAATCCTATAACATCAAAAACGTACTTCAACATTAAAATTGGGTATAATTTCATTTATAATTCATTATCTATGAAATAATAAAAAATAAAGTAATTAATTATATATATTTGTAAATTAGAATATGTTCTTGTAATTATTACAGGACCAGGAACGTTGACGCAATTATTTCAAATAAATATATAAAGCCATAATTCTGCAAGTACCATGGTATATTATTATATACTGAAATTTATATCTATATCTATATATCCGAATATTATATGTACATGTATATCTATATATCCGAATATTATATCTATATCTATATCTATATATCCCAATATTAAATGGAGTAACTGAACACATACTAAAAATCCATGTCAACCATTACCACAAAAACGCATGAAACAGGTGTCCTTACACCGCATACCTCGCCATCTCTCACTCGTGAAACCAATTCCGCAAAAGGTGCGTAAAGGGAGAATTCGTGCCGCAGAGTAGATGGGACCGTTACTTGGGTCAGTGGAAACACGCGGGTTCCGATTTCAACGAATTTGCATTCCCTCCGCGAGGAAGGTAATCTACTGGACGAAGTGCACGCGTGACCGCTCACGTCCACGTGGTCCAATTGAAAAGCACCTGTACAGCGATCAGGAATAATTGCATTTCTAGGATTCTCTCGTTCGTATGCACGGCGACGTACAGTGAACTTCATAACCGGGTACGCGTGCACACAACTTCGATTGGAGCCAGGTCGAGCGTTTAATAGCTCGTTCTCGCAGTTTCCAGCTTTTTTCCCCGCGGCTGACCGACCGACACATGCAACCGCAGCGATGCAACTCCATCCTGTTAATGAATCCCCACGGAGTTGAAAGGATCCCGCTGCGGAAATTAAGGAACGGGCTTGGCTACCGTTGCGAAGGATACAAGTGAGTCTTCAACGTTTCAAACATGGATATCCGACGAAAAGATTAGAGAGAAACGCGTGAGGGTTGAACGCGTGTATTTAACTGAAGTTGCTGAGGACTATAGACTATAGGGGCGAGGATTGGATGGTAGTAACAGAAAAATTTCAGCAATTGTAGGCTGGGTTTAGACTATCCGAGGTTTAATGAGCATTTCAGTGTGCACACATAGGTTTTCAACGCAGAAAATAGTCAAATTTGATGGATAATTTAAGTAAAAAGGGTTGTGGAGAAACCTTGAACGATTGAAACTGAAAAATTTTATGAACAGATTGGAGAAGACACGAGGAGACTAAATGTAGGTTTAATTTATTCGAAGCTTAGCGAAGGCTTTGCAAGATACAGGTGAGTTTCCAAAGATTAGAATAGAAAATCTGATTGTAGGTCTAATGATGGGGTTTGGATGCAGGGAAATACGATTTTTATACTGTACCAATTGTTATAACAGGGATTCCCAAACGTTAGGTCCAAAGATGGCGCAGAATTTAATACCAAAAGTTAGCACCTATTGGGCCGATCCCTGAAGACCAGCCGGGCCTAAACGGAAAGTCTAGCACTGGTCCCTGGAGACTGGCGGGGCACTTAACGTGTTAAACGCGATTTTTCGTTCATAGCAACGTTGGCAATAAGGACATAAAACAGTCCACCACATAACTTGGGTCGTGCGGTCCTAGGGCCGCATATATGTGTTTCTCGGCCATAGTTACGTTATGTGTGACACATTTACGAGTTCCTCGGCCCTATCAGTTGCTTTCGCCGAACGCATATACGAGATTTTCGTCCAAACTGATGGATTCCGCCGAACGCATATATGCAACGGTCATCCGTAAACGGTTAATCCCGAAGACCTAAGACGACGCCACAAATAAATACGAGACTCGTCTACACCCAGGCATCGGCTTAATCAATTGCATCAACAAATTCCCACTGGAAAGGAGAACGTTCTACCAGGTCAAACACCGTCGCATACGCTGGTTTTCCCGATGTTCCTCTACCCCGTATACAGAATCAGGCTCGTTTAACAGAGCCAGCAAGCGGCGGGCAATCAAGAAGCGGTTCGCAGCGATCACGATTTACGACTCTCCCAAGGGGACAGTTTTCCAGCGGCGTGCAATCCGAGCGGAAACACGTGCGGGAGCGAATGGTTGCCGCAAGGGTGGAGGCGCGGAACAAGAACGGAAGTGATTTCCATTCGCCGGATAAAGGATCTGGCCGTCGATGGCTGCCGGCAGAACGCTTCGAGGATTACACCTGGCCGATCCGCAGATCAGGGCCAGTCAAGATGGATAATCGATAATTAGTCGCCGGCATTCCGCTTCGAACCGCCCTGGGCGTGAATTCCTCGCAGCCTGAATCGCGATATCCCTGCCTGCTTGCGGCCGATCGGAATCGAATTCAACGACCGATCGGAATCGTTCGGTTTGCGTTCGGGGTTTAGTGGCGTCTGAGCTGCTTCTTAGCAAAACGTGCCTCCTCCTGATGGATGGCACAGCTGGTAAGTATGTCAGAGACACGAGAGAATCGCGTGTCTTTCGCGTTGGCTGCACTGTTGGACGATCAAAGAGACGGATAGCAAGTGAAACGCGAGTATGCGATTATTAAATAAGCGATTTGGGTAGAGGACGCATTACTCTCTGGTGACTTTCGCGGTAGATTCGAATGGAACGAACCTCGGTTCGCAGGTGTTGAATAGGTGAGGCACAGGTGTACGCGAGACGGCGGAGAGTAAATGGACGAGGAGTATTCGGTCAGTGGAGCAAATTCGTGGGTTTGTCGGGTCAGCTAGAAATATTTGAAATTTGCAACTGTGCACTCGCGATGTCTTTTTGTCGATCGTGTATTTACTGTTTTAAGCAAATTGTCCGTGCTGTGCTTACTAATTCATTCGCGTGATTAATTCTGATAGAAAAGGTGCAATGACATGTGTTGGAACCCGGATGAAGAATATTATAGATTAATTAATCTTTTTAATATCGTTGAAAAGGTAAGGTTAGTTGTAGACAAAAATCAATCTAGGATATAAGATATAAGATATAAATGAATGGAATAATAAGATTTAAATTCCGAGAACAAATGTTTATACAAATTATTGTACATACCTAGTATCAAGAAGCCCTGATGGGTTCCTTCAAAATGGGCCTTAGTTTTCGAGATATTTTGATATAAAGTTCTATAAGCACCTTTGTGAGAATCTAGGAATCGTTGATCATCCAACACACCCGGTACTAGTGTTGCACACAGACGATACACGCAAACGACTCATATTAGCGATCGAAAACGAGCTCTCATAACGCAAACACGCAATTCTAAGTCTATCTCGTGTTATATTAAATATAACACCTATAATTCGTTTAATTCTATACGATGTAATTCTTATACTTAACGGTCCCTTGTCATACCCTGCCTGCGTGTTGTATAGTATTAACTCCTTGTCGTAGGATTTCACTTGACGCGTGCCATAATCAACGGCAAAGTCGGTCAGCAAACACACGTGGAGCCGTTTCGTGCGAACATTGTGAAGAATAACACGAAACTGAGACAGGAAGACATCGTCGAAAATTAACCACGAGCCTGACCCGTGTTGTTTACGTTGGATCCTGCCTACAAACCGTGCCTCTCGGCCATAATACTCGTGTTTGGCCCGATTTCCTTACCACCAGTTTCACACGATACTGCAGACACAGAATTTAATTTAAAAATGCTGGTTTTACGACTATAGTAATCGTGAAAATTCGAATTATCGCGTCGATGTAGCATCGTCTCATTGCTGAAGAAATTCTGTTGTAACGTGTTTCGTGATATTTCAATTATATTAGAATCGAGCGTGATAAACGTGATAAACATGAAAATGACAGAAAGGAATAGTGGTTATTTAGAAAGTTTAGAGAGGTGTGAATACCGTGACGTTTAAAGAAGGTATAAGATAACAAGATCGTTATATACCCTGGCTTAGTCAAGTTGTAGTTTTCCTAATGGGCAGTTTAGAACGATACTACTACTTCTGCTGGTTAGCTTACAAAGGTATTAAACCGTAACTCCAATTAGAATTTCAGTTCTGTTTGCTTTGAAGTTCACAGAGCTGCGCGGTAAATCGGATTACAGTGTGTTGCTCCCTACGAACAGGAGGTCATAGTTTGGAACTTATTGACATTAACCAAGTCGAAAGGGCAAGAAAAACAATCGCGTCTGCATTTTTATGAATTTTCTTAACTCCGTCCGAGAAAACTGATTCGACTAAATTCCACTAAATAATGTCACACAGATATCTTATAGTCAAAAGAAATTAAAAATCGGACGCAGATAGATATTAAAAGCGAATTACGATTTTGTAAAAGAAATATGTTAACATAGTACAATAATTTACTTTAATTTAGTTTGTAAAATATAAATAACAATTTAAGGGAATTAACAGGAAATTTAACAGGAAATTTCTTAAGAATAAATTCATTTACTAAGGCTCACGTTTGTACGAGTGAGTTAATAATGTTCTACGATTCAAACGATTGCAGATAATATTAAATAATAATATTTTTGCGATATTACGAAAGTAAAGATGAAAATAAGAAGATATATGTACATACAAGAATGGTAATTATTGTTCAGGTACATAAACGTGATGTTTAATCTAATCTAAATTAACCTTCTATTCTAACCTAACCTGTACATAAATCTACACCTTTCTCTGCGGTGAAGTAATAATATAACACTCTCGAGTTACTATCATTAACTATAATATATAGATAATAAAATATTTTTACGTTCTCTTAACTGCATAGTTTAGAAAAATTTACCTACAAACTGCCCTAAAAATTTATTCACCTTTGGTAGCCATTCTTCAGCTAGAGCTGCATACAAACGATTAAATTGCTGGCTACAGTCGTCTGCTATTATACTATGATTTCGATTCCGAACTCTAGAGTGAATTACGCGTCTAACACTCCACATCCTGACCTAAAACACGCCATAAGTTCTTCGAATAGCGATAACCACCTGTTAACAATTTTCACAAGCTCTAACTAAAATCTTGTTTTCATCGTTGTATGAATAGAAAAGTAAAATTTCAGTTAAAGTCTCAGAAGTTGTTACCTGAAATCTATTAGGTACTGTACAGAGTTCGAGATGTTCTATTTGCTCCACCTGACTCCATCTTTGATGCTCGTGAAACCTAAACCTCTGACATAGTAGACGAGTAACTGGAATAATATCGGAGCTTTATATTTTACGTTAATTAATTAGAACTGAGTCTACATCAGTCATTCGTCGCTCTATTAGATTTGGCCTGGATGTGTCCATTCCTTCACTTCGTTGAGCTACGAAATATGACCCTATTCGCAGACACGACCCTTCCAACTAATCACGAGATTCGTGAGACATACCCTCGCGAGAGTATTAGAAAAGATGATCTAGTATATCGTGATACACACACGTCTACCTTCGATGTACTTGTTTTAGTTTCCAGGCGATATACGCTAACACGGTAAAAGGATAACGGTTAGTAATTTCGGAATTACGTCGATACGCTTTCATCTTACGTTAAACTAACACTGGCCTTATATCTACGTTGGTACTTCATCGTACTAACCCACTTGGTCCTAACAGCCCTGTCCACTCTCTTCGTTGAACGACGCAATTTAATCCCAGGTATTTCTAAACTATTCTAGATCCTCCTTGACACACGCTGACATCATATCGAAATTACGATTAGCTATTCTAGAATTTAATATTTGTTGCAGCCCTAGGACCGCAACTACCTAACCCAAGTTAAGTGAGGGTTGTTTTATTGCTAGCGTCCCTTGACTCGCGGACACTTGGGTGAACCTTAGCAAGGATCAATAAATCACCTTTACAACGATAGACATAAGGGTCCAATTTGTTTAAACATCCGTCACCATCGAAAGACGTCGAAGCTAACACACACCCCTAAAATTATTCACAACCAATAGGAAGACACATACCTTTCACTTATATTTCACACCAACCAATCAGTAGACACACGAACTTATAAAATTACTAAGACTGCAATCACCAAGGGAGTTCTCAAAATTCTAAAATGACAAGCAAGCATCACGACCAGGCAGTCAAGACAGATCCACAATGATTAACTCAGCGCCAGAGACAGCCGCACATCAGGACTCTTTAGTTTCCAGCAACATTGTAGCATCCGCGCAAATGGGCCTTACAAATCCGCGAAATTCCCAACGTGAGAGTTGCAGTATTCGGGATGCGACGATATTAGAAATAACTAACACTGGCCTTATATCTACGCTGAGATACTTCACCAATGACTCTATCCACTCTCTCCGTCGAAAGATGTAATTTAATACATAGGTATGAAGGGATATCTGAGGTACCAATGAACGAAAGGCACTTGCGAAAGGGGGCCAGTGCCGAGAAAACGGTGTCACTCTTAGGAAAATGTCTATAATGCTCTCTGGTCGCCAACGAACTAACTTTTCCCAGCTCTAGCCCACGCGTCATGGTCCGCGTGTCCGCGAGTCATAGAGCGCTAGTCGTAAAAACATACGCCAGGAGCCCATTGATTCGGGACTCTAGATATCGCTAAGAGCGAAAACAAAATGGTTCTCTTTTTTGCATCTACGGATGCATTCTTACAGGTATTTCCAGACGCGGCGCTTCCAATTAATAAGAATTCCTCGGGATTGGACTGTGATTTCGAACTTCCGAGATAAAGATCCGATAAATCGAAGCTGCATGAAAATGCCAGGGCGAATGAAAATGAGAAATACGCGGGACCCAGAGCTCTGACAAGGGATACGCTTAATATTCTCGCCGACGCGCTTCGCGGCATTGCGCGTCGAATCGGAAAGTTCGTTCGCGTACAAAGTATTCGCGATCTCCCAGCGGAAGTCCAGTAAAACCATTTAACTAGAAATGGGGATCGAAAGCAGAGCGGGTTATTCGGTGGCGGTGAGAGGATCAGAGTGGCGACGGAAGCCCGAGGTGGAGCGATCCGTCAAGAGTTTCAATGCACGTGCGGGTAACGTCGTTTCCCTAGCTCTGTCATGAAAAATATCATAACACCGGCACGTATCAGGCATGCATTATGCACATCATGTAGCGGAATTCCCGATGCCACGCCCAGGGATACGGGACGTACTCTCGCGAGAGGAAATCCAGTCACAGTGATCTATGTAACAACGTTTTTCCCGAATTCACTCCGGCCCTCGGGAACCGGGACATCTTGATAAAAAATTCGATAACAGCCTGTATCGCGTACGTACTTTTCGCGAGTATCTGTACGTCTCGCCAGCCGGAAACCGTGGCTTCCAAGGAAACGTTCCTCTCCGAGAGGGTATTACGCTGGCCTCTCGAAGGGAAACGGAATGGCACTCGAGAAATCCTTTATCTCGAATCTTAAGAACTGCACGGCGAGTGTATCTGTTAATATATGACGTAACGTACTGGGTTCCTTGTGACTGAATCCTTCGTGTTTTAGGTCGGCATGTTAAAGAATTATTGAAGAACTTTGTGGAGGACGTATTGTTGATACGTAGAATATTTAACCCCTTGCGGACGAGAAACAAAGATAACGAAACAAATTGAAGTGAAGTTTCTAAATTAAAGAATGCCAAAAGCACTAATGAAAACGCTAAAATTAAAAAGTTCTAAAAATTATGTTTATAATATAAATAAAATTTATAAAATAAAAAATGAAAACATTTCCAGGTATATTGAGGCATTCGTCCTCAAAGGGTTAATACCGATATAATAATATATAAAATAGCATTGTTAATATGTAATACAGTGATATACTGTATGATAATATTGACCAGATCTTGATTAATAATAGTGTTTCTATAGGTTTACCGTTACGAAATTATCTGGGAATTTCGTGAATGAAGAATTACTCAAGATTTATCGTGACAAATAATTTTGATAAAGAATTATTGAAGAACTGTTTGGAAAACGTATTGCTAATATTTATTAATATACAAAATAGTATTGGTAATGCGTAATACTATAGAATACTGTATGTTAATCTTGACCAGATTTTGATTAATGATGGAGTTTTAGTATGTCCGCTACTAAGAAATCAATATTTATATTAATCGAGTAGTTCTTATGGGGTGCAATTAAATTATCTATGAATTTTGTGAAATCTATTGGTTATAATCAACGATCCTTCGCTATTAAATTATATAATTTTCCCTACCTTATTTTTACAGCTTTTCCTATCGCTCATATTTCAATCACAGCTTATCACACATCCAATCGTAGTATATACCCATAGAGATTAACAAAAATTCTTGGATACCAATATTCGTATTATTCATCGTATATCTTTTAACACGAATATCAGCCTCTAATACGCCATATTCCACCATTAATATTATCGCGAACGCTACGATCGCTCCACAAATCTTCCACAATCCTATCAAAACCTATCAAGCGCCCATTCACAACCGAAATATCCAAGCCAGATCCATTTGAAGCGTCTCTTTCAAATATTATCCTCGGTGAAAATTCTGTAAAACCGTCTCACCGATATTCCCGTCGTCTTTGGCGAAAATTTATTTCACCGGAGATTATTAAGCCCCTGCTAGAAATCGAAAGCAAAGACTTTCGGGCTAGCGAAGAGGCTTAAGACGACTGCGGCAGAGTGCGATAAGAGTGCAAACACTCTTCGATAACTTGAAGCGGGATTAACGGGGGCCTAGGCACGATGAAGAGCTGGCCGCCATACTTTTCACGACACGATTAATACGCCGGGGTGGCGCTGTCGGCGACACACAGTGCGAACGCAGCGCCACGTCGTCGATTCTGTCGCCATGGCGCAACGAAAGAGAGAAGCAGAGACACGGAGAAGGTGGAAAGGTGGCATAATCGCGCGATGACAGGCCGGCAACAGGACGGGTATAATGTAATTTCGTTTCGATCCGGAAAACGGAGACCTTACTCCGCGCGTCAGTTACATCCGGTGTCGTACCAGCTCGCGAATAATGGCGGACGCGCCACAAGGCGATTTTGATTAACGAGCTTGCACTACGCTCTCTTCTCGCCCTCTGCCCTTTCTTATCTCTGCCATTTTCCCTTAACTCGCGCCTCGCTCGTGGTACGTAATTAATTCGTGTAAAAATGAACTGCAATGTTGCCATAATGCGTTCTGTGGAATCCGAAGAGCCGGAAATTCTTTTGTCGTTCGAGTAGCACAGGGTCGTAAGAAGAGAACGAGCTTTTACTTTCCGAACTCGTTTTTGTCTTTAGATCAGAGGATTTATGTGCACGGGATTTTTCACCGTGTGCACGAAGAATGTTTTTGCGAAGAGTGTCCTGAAAGAAAAGGTAATTACGCGTTTATCCTAGGCTATTTTGGATATTGGATTTTTGATATTCGGTGACTACAGGCAGCTGCTTTGTGCACACTCGTGGCAGCGAGCATATTAGATTACCGATAAGGGGAGATTAGGAGATACCACTATTACATAGGTAGGAACGAGAATACTTGAAACCATTATCGGAATGAACAACGGATAGACTAAACAGCTATCGATGCAAAAGACGAACCGATCGAGTAGATGTTTAGGTTAGGATTAGGCTTAGGTTAGGATTACAGATTCCTGTAATGTATGTGAGTGATGCGTTTTAGGAATGCACAGTATCAGCATATAGTGTGTGTGGATGAAAAAGCGTTACTAAACGATGAAGCAGAGAGTCACAAAGAAAAGCAGTCGTAATCAGTCAAGTCGATCAGAGAATCAAACTGTCATGGAGTCAGTGCAATTGTTATTAGTAGTAATAGTACTTTACTTTTAATTTCTTTTTAGCTCGTAATAAATACATTTTGGAATCCACCATCTCTTTCCTTTTGCATGTAATATTAATTACTACGCGTACAAAAACACATTCGAGTTAATTTAAAATTTTTGTGAATTGATATGAAGATACCAATTACGCGAGGATATGTTTCATGCCAGAGTCAGATTCCGTTCTGATACTCGAGAGATGATTTATTTGAATAAAATTGCATAAAATTGCAGTCGAAATCTAACACCAAATACCGTATAATTAAATTTCTTTATGTACCATATACGATGGCGAATGAAGTATAGAATTTATCATTACAAAATCATGATGCCTAGAGTGCACCTGTATTACGAAGGCTGAAGTCGTTTCACCACACAGAATGTGCACTTTGTTATAGCACACAAATTTTCATTTTATTAGGTTTTTTAGGTCAGTGCTACATTAAAGAAGTACTTAATGTCCTTGAGAAAAATATACGTCGCGTCACTATCGTTTAACACGCCTTTTCCCACGGAAAGTGTGAATTATTAAACAAAATGGTGGAACCAGGTCAGAAACTCGTGTTGCAACTTTTAACTAAGTTGTTTATCAAATGACAAACAACTTTTATTATCCTGCACGCTTAACCCAAATTGCATTTGCGAAATATAAAAACTGAACAAATAACAGGCGCTAAGGAAGTATCAGTGCATTTGTGAAACACTCGTTATATTTCCAAGCTATCGACTCCTTTTCTAATAAACTATATTTCCAATTTTCTAGTGGGTTCACAAAGAACCACTATACTCTTAAATTATTTCGCTACTGACTCTAATAACTTTTATACTCATTTCACAGAGTGCTTAGCTCTCCATAGTACCACACGACTCGTGGATAACACACTCGTGCTTATTTTATTCTCTCGTAATTTTTTATTACATCATTATACCAAAACCAAACGATCTCTGCTCCCAGTCTTTGTTTCTCGAATTAAACTGGGAAACTGCAATGATTTGTGACCTGTTCCTTCATAAATAAACGGAGTTCCAGTTGCAGAGGGTCGAACGGAAAGTTTGTATTGTAAACACGTCGAATCGAATGTACAGGCGAGAACAAAACAATAGCCGTTTTCGTTAAGACAAAGAGGTAAACGATCTCGAGCATTTTCGAAATGTCAAAAACGGCGATCTAGTATGTTTTCATAGCAAACAGTCGATTGCAATAGTCGAAGAACCGGCGTTTCCTTTCATGAGCAACGGCGTCAGTAGCCATACCAACGACAATAAAAATACCGAAAAATACTTCTCTCATGATTATAAACCAGCATGAACACAGGAAGTACGCGGCCTGCACGGAAATATAACGTTACACTTACCGGCATTAAGATATTACAGCAAAACCACCCCCGCGCGACCCCACCTTATTTCTGCGCCATGCCCTCCACTTTTCTCCTCTTTCCCATACTTTAGCGCTGCAAGTTACTACTTAGCCGTTGCGTTACTTCGAAAAAGGCTCGAATTACCCGTCTACGGCTTTAGTCGCCTCCGGCAAAAATTTCTCCCGATACATCAACCCCTGGAATCCCTTCTGCGTCCACGGAAACCTGCCACTCTGTCGCGAACGTCTCGTTAGAGGAAACCTGCGTATACATATGTACTTATGTATGTATGTATAGACCAAGTAAGAAGTATGATGCACTTAGTCGAGCCTAGAAATACCAGTATCTCGACTGCCAAAATAGCAAAAGTCTATCTAGTTCAGGGTAAGAGTGATTTTGAGACATGTCTCGTGACAAGGGATGGGTTTGAGCATTGGGATCAGTTGAAATTTCTGCTTTAGATCTATTAATTCGCCTACTTCCTAAGTATTTATACAGTGAGAACTGTAAAGGGAAGAGAGAAGAAAGGTCTTGGGTTAAAATGAATCTAACACTCGGAGGCCGTGTGAGGCAAAAGATGACATACCTCGATGACACGGCGCATAACATCACCCCTAAATTCAAACATAGGATAAGATACCCATTATGACACATCAGCTCTGTATAAATACCGCCCTGAAACGAAATAACGTCAGGCAATAGATAACACACCTCGATGAACCTTTTTGATGCACCCTAATGCATGCTGAGATATTTTTAGACCCTCCTCGAAATATTGCAATAGCTGCATGCGCATAGGTTTATATTTCGTCTTATTTACGTAAAGCAGTTAGTACAGTCGACTATAAGTTTGTTTCATTTAAAACGCAATAAAATTTCTGTGCAACATGGGTCTATTTTATTATCTGAAATCCTGTACCGCAAAGAGTTAAAGACTCGAGATTCGATCTGATAATTTGGAAACGGTTCTTTTATTGCTGAATATCATCAACTGGACTGAAATTCCATTTGTTTAGAATTAGCGTCAGATACCTAAACTATAGCTAGGGACTCTAGATGGTCCTGAGTTTCGACGACTCTAAGGGTGTCACTTTCACGTCAACCGAAGTCGTAGTTTAATCCAATAATTTACGAACTTACTATACTTCTCGCTCGGACTATACGTGCATAGTTCGCCGGAAGCGGAAGCAAGTTCCCTTTCATTGCTAATTAAAACTGGAATTCGCGGAAGTTGTTTAAGGAGCGCGCGGTTAACGTCAGCCAGGCACCTAAAAGTGCACAGATGATCCTAGGAAACCGACTGTTAACCCTCGACACTAGTCTTTCTTAGACCGGTAAGGGGAGGAAGCCTTTTCTACGGGTACGTTTACGAGGAAAGAAGCCGCGATTTTACGAGCAGAGGGTGGCGAACGCGCGTACGGATTGCCAAAGAGAGGAAAACGTGCGCCACGGCTGCGTCCGAGTAGTTTCTAAAAGTCCCCGATCGTTTTGCATGCGTAACGGAAGTTGGGTTGGATTGCAAAACTTGGGCTGGGTTTATGACGTTGTTAGAGTCCCAGGATTTTTGATGCGAGTGGTGTCTGATGGGAATCACGATGCGACGTTTGGATGCAAGTGTGGATACTTAGATTCTTCGAATTAGTCGAATCATTGATCACTGATCATGTTTTTTGGTTGGTCTAGGGGTTATTTAATTGATGAATAGTTACAATTTGTTACAATTTGAGAATTTTACCTGTGTGCTGTTTAGGTATGCTTCGATAGAAGTATGAAAAGATTCTTCAAACCATATTCGAGGGATAATGACAGGCTAATATGGATACGTGAATTCCAATTGTTGAGTCTCCTAGTCGTGGATATTATATTTAAATGAAAGTATTATATATTTATTAAAGAATATTATAACTCAGGGTAAAAAATCATCGAAGAAATATATCTAATTCCGTTTACACACGTTTGCTGTGAATTCAGAAGTGTAACTGACCTATTCAAGTACTCTCTCATTTGTTCTCTTTTCTTTCGTACAACACATAAATATACACAGTTTATACCATATTTCATTTATTACACAGATACTCGATCCACTCATTCTTTCTTAGATACATTATTTATTTTATATCACTATATATATATTAAAAATCTATGTCAACCATTATTATAGAATCATCATTAATGAACCACGTGTTTTTATCTGGTAAGGCTTTCTTTACGATATAGAACATATATTGTGCATATATTCTTCAGTATATCATAATCTTTGGGGAAGATAATTATTTTTGAATGTTTTAATCATAAAAGTTACGAATGAAGCGATGTAGTTGAAGGGAAAGGGAATTTTTGCCAGGTTTCTTCTGTAAAACTCTCTCAAACGCTCCTTCGAAACTTCCGATCTTTTCGAACTTCCACTCTTCCATAATTAAATTCGTTTCAATAGAATTATCCTAATCAAATTAATTTACCTTATCCTGAAACTTGTTCGATCCGAACTAGTTAGAAGCTTGAACGATATCCTGATATTGATCTTATTAATTATACATATAGAGCTTCTATTATTTATCGGCTTTGTAAAATTTGTTACGTAATGCTTTTCAACTCGAAGATTAAAGTTTAATATAAATTTCGTATTAGTACTAACACATATCTACCTTGGACCTTAAATACAAGTATCCAATGCTATTAATGCAATTGCTATATTACATCTTCATCTTTGTACATTTTAACAAAAATAACAAATATCTATATTACGGTAAAATGAAAATTATTATAAAAAAGTTACCTAAAAACTACATAGAATAAAGAGAATTTTATCTAAAAGAGAAGCAATATATATATGTTATAAATTTCCCCAAAAATTATAAAGCCAGTCAAAATACCTGTATTGCGATAAATCAATAATTATTACAAAACAAAGACAGTAAAAAACCACGTAAAATAAAGAGTATGTAATATATATAATGTAATATATATATATATTTCCTAATATATTTCCTAAAAAATTATAAAGGCAACCAAAATATCCATGTTATGGCAAAACAAAAATTATTTTGGAACAAAGTCATTTAAGAACTACGTAAAACAAAGAGAATTTTATTTAAAAAGGAAGCAAAGCAAAACTTACTAAAAAAAGTACAAAGTCAGTTAAAAGACCCCATCAAATATAAAAATTTCCACCCCCAAAAAAAAATCTCCAGATTACAGCTCACCATACCTTACTACCAGCAAATCCTCTAAACTACCAACGACAGATCTTACGACTTATGCACCCCCACCCCCTGCCCTTGACGGCCGCGTTATCCACCCTTTATTATCCCCGCATTATTATTCCACATTCACCGCCCATAGCTGAAATCCTAAATCACGATGTTAAACCACAACGACACGGAGCACCACGTTCAATTTATCGCCGGTTCTAGAACGAACAAGCATCGTTCCCGGCGTAAAAGCTGCGCCGTGAAACTTCCGTAGTTGCCACGAAGCGCGTGGATGTTCTGGGCCCGATCCGTTATACCTCGTGGAAACAATTTGCCGGTGATGTCGGGATAGAAACGAGATTACGACGAGGCAAAAGGCCGATCGGTTCCGAAACGTGGCCGCGAAACTTCCGTCGTGTTTATCGACTTCCTTACGCCCGCGCCTTTCTACCACTGCTCGGGGTTAGTTCGTATTTATTAAAAATTTCCGTTCAGACTACATCACAAAAGCCACAAACGCGACATAATTAACTGGGAAGAAGAAAAACACGAGTCGAAACGAATAACACTGGTCGACTTTTCCTCTTACTCGATCACGATAACCGATCGACGAGCAGAATGGAGAGGATCGATAGAAGGGAATATTAAGAAGGAACAAAGTGGCAACTTGTAGGGAGAAATTGACGAAGAAGTTTGGAATGGAATAAGAGAATTCGGTGTCTATAAGGTGATATTAAATCCTCGATGAAAAGGAACTCGCAGACCAGCAGCTGGTCCTTAGACCCAGACCAGTTATGAAAGACCGAGCCGTCGGCCTAAGCCTTCGTGATTGCCTCTCGTTGAAAGGGATCATGACGGTTTTTTGTTTAATTTTCTACTCCATGTGCTGGCGCTGTTCGAAAAGACCAAACAGACCCCTTATATCGACACAGACATCCCTTCGATCGACATCATCATCGAACAATTCCCCATTATTCCATGGAGTTCGATCGTGTATCCCGAGCAATTATACAGATATAATTAGGCAGAGGATTGGAATGATTAACCAAAGAATATCATTTTCTTAATATTTTGGGTCTGAAAAATTAAAAGCTGAGGAATTTATTCGAATTTTCTATTAAGTAAAGAATCTTCTGACTTTTTGGAAATAATAACACATCGTTGAAACCATTTAAGCTATAAAATTACCAGGTTCCTAAGTAAGTCACGTAATTAAATTTAACCCTTTACACTCGACCATTTTTTGGTTAGAGAAGAGTAGAAATTCAAAGATTCTCTACTAAACAACTAACGATACTTTTTTGAGTAGTAAATAAAGAATTGTATAATAATAGAATTATAGAATTATTTGATTTCGATACCTCGCACACTGTTACATTACATTAAATTTGATATATTAATTAATATCGATCTTGCTAATTTTATGAAATGATGACTGAAGCTCACCTCTCGAGTGCAAAGGGTTAAGTCTAAATAAGCTTGATATATCGACTGATTTTCGAAGGTTCTTAAAGAAAAGAACTTAGAGAACTGGAAGCGAAGTAGAAAAGAATTTTCATCTTCAATATAATATAACACCTATATAATATATAATATATATCGCAGTACTTCGCAGTCTCCTTTCGCGCACTTATGATGTAGAACAATGTATCCTCCTGTATAAATTTGTATGTAACAGTGCTCCTTTTAGTTCTATTTTTACTTTTACTTTCTTATTTTTTTTTTAAAGGGCGTTTACCCGACAAATAAAAAAATAAACAAATAAATAATATAACACATAATATAATATATCACCGATATGCTAGTCTGAAACTAGCATATGATGCTAATAAGTTACAGAAAAATATACTCCGCATGAAAACTCGAACTGATCAGAAAACTAACTATTGCTCTTTCAAAAGATGCTCGTTCCTTCATAATGGACACGTAGGTGAGAATTTAAAAATTATTTGCACCATCTAAGAAGCTGGAACTTGGTCGATAAGAATCTTTTCTGGCAGGCATTCGAGCCGGCCCTAAATCGTGGCGAATCTACTTCAGCGAAGTTTCAGCTGGCTGGCCGTAGAATATGCTCTCCTCGCGTATACAAGATTACAAAAACGAGCAGGAGTTACCGTGGCCGCGATACGGCAGATTTATGCAAGGACTAGGAAGCCCGCGACACTGGTCGCGGCCGCGAACTTTCCGCCGGTGCGAGCCAGGGTGAAAAAAAGGACTGAGAGGAAACGTCATCGCTGGGCGGTTGAACGTGAAGTGGATGGTAAAGAGGCCTTCGTGCGAGGCCCGAGAAGAAGAAGAGGCAGAGTAGAAAGGAAGATAAGAAGGAAGATGGAGGGTGAGCGAGGGTTAGAGGGTTGGCGAGTTGCGAGCGAACAAGGACGAGCAGTGGGGTGTCGAGAGAAAAAAGGCTGGCCAAGAAAGTTGCGAGGATCCAATCATAGGAGGATATTGTGGGATCATAACTCTGCCGCTGCCGCCGGTAGCTGGCTGTCGAAGTCCTGAAGGACTCCTTCCATCCCCCCGTTCTCATTCGATACCCCTCGGGCGACCCGCGTTTTACCCGCTGACTCGGCGACCTGTGATAGGAATTGTTTCGCAGCCTGGCGTCGTTTCATCGCGACTGTATCCCTTCCAGTACGTCAGCTCCTGTCATCTTCGGCCCACTCGATTCTCGAGTATCCGCGCGGCAGTTTTCGATCACTCCAAGATCCTACTGATCGGCCAGGTTTCGACTAGACACTGACTGTCTTGCTTGCTTTAATGCCAGAGTATTGTGCTTGGGTAGAGCGCTGACAGTGTCGCGAAAGAAGAAATCGTTACGATTCCTGAGCATTCAAAGATTCTGTTGATTAATCAGGTCTCTGCTAGGCCTGGATCACGTAGGATATCTTAATATCAGGACACTGTATTTTACTAGAACGCTGACTGTAGAACGAAGCGTACGAAGTGAGAGGATCATCCCTTAAAGAAGGAATTCGTTACAGTTTCTGATCATTCAAAGGCTCCACTGATTGGCCAGGTCTAGCTTAGACCTGGATCACCTAGGATATTTTAATATCGAAGCATTGTACTTAAGTAAAACGCTGACTACACGGCGAGATAGACGAAGATAGAGGATCATCGCGAACGAAGAGGTTCGTTTCAATTCCTGATCGTTCAAAGCTTCTGCTGATTAGCCAGATCTCCGTTAGATCCCTAATACCAAGGATATCTTAATACCGGAGCACTGTACTTGCGTAGTACCTGAATGCGCAATGAAGTGGATGAAGAGGAAGATAATTTGCTACGATTCCTGATCGTTCGAAGATCCTACCAGTCAAATCTCGATCAGACCTAGAATCCCTTGTGCTATTTTAGCATCAGCGTATCGCGGTTCCTAGAATGCTGACTGCGGGGTGCAGCGAGTAAACAGAGAGGATCAGCACGAAGAAGAAGGTTCGCGAGTGTTCTCGATCGCTGGAGGATCTTAACGATCGACGGATTTCCTTGACGGTTTTAACGTCAGAGCGTTGAACTTGAGTAGAACGCTGGGTACACTGTAAGGCGAAGGAAGAGGGTTGGGACAGGGTGTTGACGTGGTCGTATTACCGCGACAATGAAGCTGCTGCCGCGTAGATTACAATAACGTACATGTCACGCGGTAAATTAATCCTGTGTGACTGGCATATAAGATGCGTGTATACAAGCTGATATCTGAATTGTGTTAAGGTATTAGACGCCAGGGCCGTCTTGCCCAACCTCCCGCGAGAAGTGCTAAGTCTTCGTACGTTTTTAGCGAAGGGATGGACAAAGTTTTAAGCCATTCGATATTGATCAAGGCTTTGATACCTGTCTTACACTGTATAAAATGATCTTCGTGCGATGTCTATTTCTACGTTGAAGCACTTGGTATATATATATAGCGTATGCTTTATTCGTTATGAATTATTACGTTATTAACACGTTCCATGTCAAGCTGTTTTTACCCGACATGATCTCCAGGCCAAATTTGTTGTTTTGGCTAAAAATTGATATATTATCACGCAATATGTCATTACATCATTGATCCATAAGTAATTAGCTTGTTTAAAGTAGTTATCACACCGTGTACCACTTATGGTACACATGATACTGTGATCAGTTCGACTGTAAAAATTAGTCAATTGGAAAATTTTCGATTAATAAAAAGAACTAGAAGAATAGTGACGTTTTGCAGAAATTGTCCGAATAAGCCAATTTTCTGCACCCCTTGCTTTGAAATAGTCAACCATTACGTCTAATTAATAATTATTGTATATATAACAATTAAGCAAATTTATATGCTTTGTTCTATACTGCATTCTGTATAATGCCTTATTCGTTTAGTGGAAATATATTTTACAGAATTAAATTTGTCATAAAACATGTTTGCAACGCATTACATAAATATGTCTGCGTGTACCATTTATGGCACATGTGGCCTGCAGATCACAAATGGTACACGTGGCACGGAACGTGTTAATTATGTTACAATTGTATGCTATAATTGTTATAATTAATATATAATGAATTATGTTAAGTTTTTTTTAATTCTTTCTGACTATCCAGTCCCAATTTAATTGACTACAGTTTCGTTCACATGGAAACAATTGATAACAGGTAGAACTATTAATATATTACGTAATTATCCACTTTCTCGGGCACTTTTGCATATTTAGTATTTCTCTTACGTACAATTTACTTTCCACCCATACAAAAGTTTTAAGTACTTGTTGCCAGCAACAAGCTGCATATAAATGACGAATTAACCGGCCAGCCATTTATCCAGTCAACGTCTGGCCTCGCAAAGGCCCCGATACACTATACAATCCACACTGTATGCGCTTTCAAATTAATCAAGATTTTCGAACGAAATTCCGCACAATGATTAAAAATTAAAAATGAAAACGACAAACAGACAATTCTTCATGCACGAGCTTATTAACACCGTACGTCGTAACAATCTCGTTAAGGAGAATAACGTTTCTCGATCTTCCGTGTAGCATTATTTCGCTGGTGCTTTCGAACCACGTTTGAACTCGTTACCACGCAGCAGCATTGATTCGATAGCGAGCAACGAAGCTCGAATTCGCTCAGAGCTTTTGAGCTTTATGAACGTTCGTGAAAGAGAGGGAAAGCAGACAGCTTGACGTAGTAAATGCCGTGGCGCAGGAAACGTTAAAAATGCCACCTCTGCCATTAATTGACGCGAACACTTGCCAACAACAAAACCGGCGATACTTTGGACCGTAAAAAGTGAAATATAGTACTTCTTGCGTTGCCACGGCTAACGACATAATTTCACGGGAACCCGTGAACATCGTGGCCAGGGAATAACGATGAGGGGAGAAAAAGTGGGGGAGAGAGAGAGAAGAATGAAACGAAGAAAAAGAAGAAGAAAGGAAAGATTTTTTTATCCCGTCAACTTAATTACCCGTTCCCTGTTTACGAATTAAACCATCGGAAGGAAGTTCATTGTCTTCCTGCCGAACTACCCAATGAATTGTTAATTACGTTAGACCTTTAGAAATAATTACGCTAAATGCGCTATAGATGTCGCTTTTACGGGGCAATTCGATGATTATTTTCTTCATCGAGCAATTTTGAGTGCCATATTAACCATTTGACACAATGGACGATATATTTTTGTTAGCTCATTTTTGTAATTTAAATAGTTTATAATAATATTATATAATAGGTGCTATAATGTAGGATACTTTTAAGCATTATTAAGGTACAATGGTCGAAGTGTTCCTGTAGGGAACATTTATTGATATTTCATCCACCATTAACACTCTCTTCTTTTAATTCGAACAAATTAATTGACACTAGAATTCTTCCAACTCGTACATCCTTTATGCACTCGATTTATCAACTAATTTCTCGTATAACAATTAAATATTGATTTTAAACTTTGAACCATAAAATATGACTGACATTTTCTCGACTGACATTATTGGATTTTTTATTTCATACGATTTTGATATTTTATATTTCATGTGACGAAGACTATAAATATTTTTTATCCTATAAAATATGGAATAGAGGATAAAATTGTTGTGGTCGCCTATGATCCAACGATATTGTACAATAAAAATAATTTTTTCTCTAATTCTAAAAATTCATTTTAGCGTTAACGAGGTAATCTGATCGTATAATCTGATCTGTATGACGGTTTTATTCCGATTCGAAATTATTCAACGAAATTTCTCCATACACCTCGTCATTTTTTGAAATAAACGACACAGACGATCTGAATTTTCGTAGAAAAATTTGTTCATTTCTTTATCTCTTACTTTCTATCAAATCTGCAAACACTCGAAACTCGAATTCGCCTTCATTCAAGCTTCCCAATAGAATCTACAGATGCGCTTTTTCGCAACGTGCGCGAACATACGTTTCTAGTATCATCTCGCGATCCTTTACCTTTGAAATATCTCTGCCATTCGAACGTTATTGATTTTGGTAGAAAAATAGCTTCATACCACTCTTACGATACTATATGCGTTCCAGTCACGGATTTGTTAAATTTGATACACAAGAACACGATCCCCTGTGCCATTTTTGATAGCGAACAATTTTATATAACATGACAAAGAACACTTCGTCGAATATTTGGTACCAAATAATAATTTTGTCCAAAGATTACTCAAAAATTACAAAAAATAAAATTCACGATTAAAAATATAAAATAATAGAATTTTTCCTACATTTTTTCATTATAAAATTAATCATATATTACTATTAAATAATAATTTAAAAGTAATTTAAACTTCTGTATCTGATTAGCGAATCCATTGAAATAATTTATCCCCTTAATTTCAATTAAAATTTCCTTCATCCACTGAATTTATGCAAAACACAGTGTGTACTCGAATTACCTAAAATACCAATTTTTTTGTAACTTACAATTAGATCACTATGTATAATAAAATTAATAAAATATAATAAATGATTATTGTAGAACAGTAATAGAATAAATTAAATAGGAACCGTGAACGATAGATATCATTATTAACTCATGTGTGGCGCTCTGATCGATGATTACACATCGATACTAATCAATCATTCATTCTGAATCATGCCTCTAACTTAAAAAGGTCGTATATCCTGCATAAAGTCAATTATCCGGCATACAAAAATAATTCAAATATTCAAGTGTGAAACCAAAGCAATCCAATCCATTCATTTGTTTGTATATGTACAATTTATATCGAGAAACATTTATAATATATTATTATTATTATTCGATCCTCTTGCACGCGGTCACATTCGTTATAAATCCAAACACTCGTGACATTCTATCAGGGCCTTTCTACATATTATTATTCCTTTCCTACATATTATTTGTCTAATTCGTTCAAAAACCACACGTCTTGACTTTATCAACATTATTCCAAGAATTATTCCGATCACCTACTAAACAGATAATAAATAAAACTCTCCAATTTTTAACCGCTTTTCGTAAAATTATTCCACTGTCAATAATCAGAGATTTAATTTCCAGAAGCAAAATTATTCTTCGATTATTCCAATACTCTTGTATTCTTCAATAATACACTCGCGTGACGTTCAAACGAATCCAAATCGTCCAATCCGAAAACCCCGCAATTTCTCTTGAAACATTCCAATACTCTAACTCGCGAACTGCCCGATCCCCGTGCTAACTGATCGATATTCGAGGCATTCGTATATATTTTTATTCGAATCGACTTCCATCGCTGGAATACCACGTCTGGAAAAAGGAGAAGAGAGGCGAAAGGAAAGGATGGGAAAAGAAACGAGGTTTGGACATCGCCGGCTGCTCGACGTCTCCCAACGCTGTCAGCTAAAACTGTATCAAGAGTTATCGCATTATCTTAATGCCGGGTCTCGCTGCAAGTGTTCCCGATCTCGTTAAACTATCGCAACTTTTTAAACTCCGCGAGTTTCGCTCGTGCAAGAGGGTGGAAGAGGGTGGTGCGCGAGCCGCGACGCTGGAAATACTTACGTATGCGTAAAAGGAACGGATACGGGGTCACCGGCAAATTTAGCCACTTCCGCAACTTTTCCACGTGACGTGAGAAGGTTTGAGTCATGCACAAGGACGGAATTCGCGATTTTCGCCGCACGGCATCCTTCGTCGCGGAATATCGACGACTTCAATTTTCCGAAATATCGGAAGCCGCGTTTTGTATTAAGCGACAACTTCTTCGAACACGGAGTATGCAGGAAAATGTGATAAGTCGCGTTTCTTGTTTGAGAAGCAATTTTTAAAATCAATACACCGTCGAGCGGTTTTGTAACAGCTTCGTCGCCATTTTCGTATTTTAAAAATACTTGTTCCCATTGGTGTACTATTTAGACACGATATTGATTTATTATTAACAGTCACTCGCGGATTCGTCCATCATTTTTTCACCTAATTTACAAACTACTTTTACTCTGCAGGTTGCATTCTGCTGGCGCCATTTTGGAAACGTCTGGTTCTATTTTCACTCATGAAGATGGAGGAGTGGATCAACAGATAGTGTAAACAAATTTTCACGCGTTTGGAATTTTTCCTTAATTTTGGTTATTCTTAACAATTATTTAAGCCACGCGGATTCGTCCATTACTTCTTTATCTAATTTATAAATTACTGTTTTAACCTTTGCAGTCTACTGCCATTTTGGAAACATCGATGATTCACTGCTTAGTGTCTGATTTTATTTTCCCTAATCAGCAAAGAATGGTGGATCGAGTGGATAATGTAAATAAAATTTTGGAAATCTTGGTGCCATAAAAATTATCGCTATTATAGCTGTTGAGTGATACATTTATATTTAGTATGTGAGTATGTGCGTGGAATGATGAATTGATTGTCGTGATTTTATTTCTTTTGTCTTGGTCTTGGTGAACGAGAGGAGAACTGCCACGTGAAGAAGAGTAAATTTTATTATTCATATATAGTTTTGTACCGTAATACTTTTTCAATTATATTCATTATAGTTTACAATAAAGGGTAGATATTCTTCAATAGCAATTTAAAGTAAAATTAGCTCGTGAATGGCTTATATTGTTCTTCCCAGTCACGTTTGGTAAAAAAGAAGGAGATATTGGAAGAAACACGACGCGTGAAAATAAAAAAGTGACAGTGAAACGCGAATAGCAAATCGAAGAGGACGAGAGACGAGGAGAGATTTGATTTCGTGCGTTTCATAATATATGCGTGTCAGAAGTAAGGTGAGTTCGCGTGGAATCCGGTTGCAGCGTTGGTACACGATAAGGAAAACTTCGCGAGATTTCCTCCGGTTCATCTCCTGAACAGGAACTTTATTTCCTGGGGTAAGACGGAGGCGGAGATGCAGAGTTGTTACTCCAGAGACGTACCCTTACGAATCGGGCCAGTGCACCTGCAGCTATAAATCTCTTCGGGATATTACTTAATGCACTGACGTTTCGAAGCGCGATAAATCGGTTTCTACCACTTTCCCGCCAATTCGTGACGCTACTTCGCCTCGAGTGTACCGACAAAGTGTCGGCACATATTGCCGCCTGTATCGATTTTCCCTTCCTCGAAACCGCCATTTTATTTCTCTGTTACAGGCCGTTGCTGACTTCCCCAAACGCGTGTCTTGAAACAAGATTTAATCGTATTCTTTTCCCTCCCAGGAGATGCAGAATTTTCCATACGATTTAATTTTGTCTTGCCCATTAAGCTTATTTTCTGTGGAGACTTGAGGTGGTATGTAATGATGATTCTAAATGTAATAGTATGTAATTTGTTGTACTTACGACGAGTCTTTTACTAATTTCTTAATTATCTTTTGTATGCAGTATGCAGTAAAATTGGCAATAATATGTACAGTAGTTTAATATAATTATTAGCTAAAATTGTCGAAACTTTATTCAGTTATCCATAACTAAGCTTTTTATAACTAAACTTATAACTAAGCTTTTATAACTAAGTTTTTATAAGCGTTCATAACTAAACTTTTATAACTAAGCTAATATATTTTACATTTTTCTCCAATTTCTAGCATAATAGCATAATATTATTAAGAATATATTATTGATCAAGACTGGTTTTTATATTAATTTTTATATCGTAGAAAAATTGCTAATGTATAATGATATAATATCATTATTAGCCAAAGGTATCAAAATTATTTACTCGGTTACCCATAGCAAAGCTTTTACTTTTTGCGCCTAATTTTCTCCTTTTTCTCTAAATTTTCTCCTAACTTTCAATAAAATTATTAACACGTAACATTACGATATTATCTAGAAAGTGACAAGTAATATCTGATATCCAGCAAGTAGTTACTACGACCTGTCGTGTAATAATCAATATAATATCACAAATACCTAAAAACGAATAAATCAGAGCTGAGAACAGTATCAAAATATTGGTCAAAGGATTAAAAATGGAATCAACCCCAAAATAATCTTCTCTTTCAGTATCATTTTCCAGTTCTTCAAACTCCTAACAAAAATAGCATTAATAACAACTAAAATGATTAAAATTACATCTGATGCAATCCCAACCCAAGGTAATTCATTCCCAACCATCAACATCGAGCTATCGATATGGAAACTACCTCCATCGTGCACCAAGGAGCAAAGACCATCGGAAAAGTGGAAAGTACTCGCGAAGTAGATCACAGATACCATTTCCGTGGAAATGAAGAGTGTAACCCGGATAAACGTTTCGACAGAGTGTAATCGTGCAAAAAGTTTGCACGGAAGCCATCTCAGTGGATCCCAAAAACCTCGACGATATACCTTGCGAAGAGAGATGAGCAGCGAAAGAAGAGAGAGGAGAAAGCGAAGTAGTGTTGTGCTTTTAGACACGGTACATACGTCGATTGACCCGAGAGAATATCCCACAGGAGCAATATACCAATCAGGTTAACCCAACAGACCACCTTTCTATCGATATATATTCCCACAATAGTCGATCCTAAACCAGCCGAAAATCCTACACCATCGACGTCTCCTCGCAGTATCGACAATCCAGAGGCAGCTGAACACCCCATGGATTTGTCTTAACTCTTCCTCTGATGACCGGATTTTCGTTATCCCTGCTATATACCGATAAATAATATTTACTAGAAAAATCCTCGTGAATAGAAATTAAATAAGAAACCTAATATCGGTTAAGGAAATTATTTATTTATTTATTTATTTATTTATTTATTGTAGGGAACAGATAAAGTAGTCAATGTTTTCATCTAATATACGTGTAACTGTTAAAACGTAGTTTATCGGATTTCGTTTACCGGATTTAGTTTTGACGTTATTTACATGAAAATATGATCTAGTTTTAAGCTTGTTAGTCGGTGTGTAGAAGGTGACCTGTTCTAGCAAAAATGGACAATCGATATGATTGTTAATTAAGTTAAAAATGAAGCTTTGATCAGCAATTTTTCTACGCAACGTTTCTAAGTTGACCTCTTTGAGTAATCATGATCGTTAAAGGCTGTGGAACGACCTGATTTGTTTATGCTAAATTATAGTATCTTCCTGAAAATTTCCACGATTTGTACAGAAATCATTGAATTTTGTGCGATATAATATCATATTCTATTTTCCTTTGTTTTGTATTTATGTACATGCTTCCCCACAGCTAATGAGATCGTGAAACTATAATCGTGATAATAGGAAATCGTTTAATGAGATTCTCATTGTGCTGTAGATTATGAATGCGGAGATCACGATCATTTCCTTTGTTTATATCGTATTTGTATGCATATTTATGCAGCACGGTATTAATACTTTTTAATTGAAATTTAAAATCATCCCAATTGCTAATTCATTGGTTATGTACAGTAATGATAACAAATTTTATAGTTAAATACGGAACTTAAGTTTGGTTAAAAATTCTTATCAGAAATTATTCAGACGTTAAATTTTATATATAATATAGTATCCAATCATACTTGTATTCGTATGACATAAAATCGATACGAATTCAACGATTTTTCTTATTTTATCGGTCCCCTAATTGGAATTAAAAAGTTAGAGTTCAAAAACAAAACTGGGTGATTTTTATATTTCTAATTCTTCTATTAACCCCTTGCGCTCGACAATTTTTTGGCTAAAGAAGGATACGGGTTGAAAAATTTTCTGCTATAAGCCTGATGATATTTTTTGAGCAGTATATATGAAATCGTATAATAATTAATAGGTAGAATTATTTAATTCCGATACCTCGCACACTGTTAAATTATTTTAAATTTGATGTATTAAGTAATATCGAGCTTCGAAATTTTGTCAAATGGCGACTGAAGAGTGTCTCTCAAGTGCAAAGGGTTAATCCAAATATTTTACTAATTTTACTATTTTACTAATCCAAATAAAAAGATACACAAATATTCCTCTGCTATATGCTGACACCGTTGTGCCTGCGTATGTGATTTAAAAACTAGAGTCGGCTCTGTTAACGAGCATAACAAGATGACATTTCTACGAACACGGAGTACGAAGCTGGGATAGTGTAGTTGCTTAGCCCTAAGAAGAATGACCTTCGAGGACAGTTGAACGAGATGGCAAAGGGTGGATATTGCGCGAGAAGTACCTGCTCGCGACAAAGGGTGAAGGTCGACGAAGGGTGAAAAGAATTGGACGCGAGGGCAAGCGGGAGTGAATGTTCCGCGACACGTAATGGAAGCTGGAGGCTAGAGCAAGAGGGACGCGTTATTTTTTCTCTACAATGTTGGATTTTCTGAAGCGAGGATTGCCTGATTTAAAAGAATACGTGTCAAAGTGTCGAAAAAATATGTTTCGTGATCAACGAAAAAATAACTTTGCTTATTTTTGAGTGAAAACGTCCAAAAACTTGGAATTCTGATTTATCTAGTAACATTCGTTGCGTTAAACGGCTTCTGTTACTAGGTTATTCGAGCTCTAGTAACTTGAAGAAATATTAAAGACATTTAATTATTTCTGTCGAGCGAATACATTTTCGTGAATGTAATTTTTTGATAAATACGAATTTGGTAAATAATAATGGAAGTTTCACATACGATATATTTCTAGGAAGAAGATTGCATAGACCGTAATCCACATATGACAAATTTAGAAATAAGCATGTCACTGTCGAATCAATTGTTTCATCGCAAATTACAGGTTTCAATCGTAATCTGAGTATTACAACAGTACTTTTTCCGTATCTTATGTACTATACACTATGCAACTTTCTAAACTCTTACTTTCGAAATTACTTTTCTAGCAAACTTTCTATAGCTGCCTTGTCTTCGTCCTAATATTTCTCAATTTCATTCGTTCAAAACTCGTTTTATATATTATTTCTCCTTTATGATTATCTTCACGCTTGTTTCCCCAGTTAGTATTAGTATGACACCTTATATACGATAGTATATAAAACTCTTTATAAAACTCTATAAAACAGCTACCACATCGCACCTCCCTGTACCAAATTTTTTTTTCTTATACTTATACATATCTCGTTTGTTTGTATATTTGTATATCTTTATTTTTATTTTTATTTTTATTTTTATTTGTTACCATTAATTTTATACCTCACTGTAATAATTTTCTTGTAATTTTTCTAATGGGTTAATCCCGTATAAATAAATAAATAACTATTACTATTATTTAGAACAAATAAATTAATAAAAATTCTAAAGCCAAAAATTTCCTTCTCTTTATTACCAAATAATTTTATTCCTTTATTCGCGTTATTTTATAATGTCCTTGCTTACTTTATTCATCGTATATATACATCGTATCTGTGACACTCTGAGCAAATAAATAAATAAGCACGACATTTTCATAAATCGGATTCCAGGAATCTAAAAATAAATATTTGAAGCGACAGTGCACGGAAAGCCTGACTGGAATTAAGCAAGTCCCGGAAGATTCATAAATTAAACTCGCATTTCAGCCTAGACACACCAAACGTGCAGATTTGGCGCGCTGAAAGCGCAGATGCAGTGAGGGACATAAAATCCAGGAATAGGGCATTTCGCGTAGAATTAGCTAATAAAAGGGTAGAGATAAGATGTTCCGCAATTCCACGTACCGAGATCAATGATACCCGAAAATTTTCCCCGTGAAACGTGATTTAATTATCTAACTGTACATTAACACGGAAGCGCTACTCCAAGTTTGCCGGGAATGCTTAGTTAACGGCAACGTGCTCCAGGAAGGATGAAACTATGGAAGCGATGCAACTATCCGAATAACTATCCTTCATCTTCATTTCGAGGATGCGTCGGAGAATTTATGGACCGTAAAAGCATCACGATATTAATATACTCGTTCAAGGATTCGTCAACATAACGTATCCTTCAACAGCGCCAACGTTCTTCGCACCTATCGAGTTTATCACGTTTGTTCCTCCTTTCCAGGTAATTTCATGGCTTATCCGCCACGTTTAATTATGGGAAATTCGTTTATAGAAATTTTCCAAGTCTCTACTATTTCCAAGTCTTCTACTATACTCTATTTTTCTTAAATTTTGATTGATTATGGTACTATTTAAGTAATCAAAATGATTGGTTATTTTGATTTTGCAATTATTGAAGGCACGTAGTAGTTCTGAGGGAAATTAATCCTGATTTTTATTAAAATTTATTGAAATAGAAAATAGGCTAAATTTTGGTTCACACTGGAATTGTTTAATCAAAATGACTGGTTTTAGGTATTTCGATTTTGCAATTATTGGAAGCACGTAGTTGCTTTTGAAGAAATTAATATTGATTTTTCCATTTTTTAAAGCTTCTGCTACTTTTCCATTCACCGGTCATTTGACTACGTTAGACTTAATATTAAATTTGAAATTTCGAAAACTCGATTCGTCGATTTGCTTTATCGAAACGCTATAAAAGCGATAGAGGAAAAAGAAATCTGCGAGCAAATACAAAGAGCGCGAATAAATATGTTTACGGAGAAGAGAGCAGGTCTTCCGAAATTCAGATGCCATGGTGGTCGAAGCCGATGTTATATTTTAATTGAATCGCGGCCAATTTCGGTCATTAACCAGTGGGTGACGGCTGTTTAATTAGAATTAAACGTTCAGACAATCACGCTTATTCGTGCAAAGGCTACGTTTGCGTTCGGGGGCGAAAGAGGCGAGACACGAGTTGAAACGGACGTGCTCTCCATAAAACACGTGTTTGGTGACAAAAAGGAAACGAGGGAAAAAGGCGCGTAAAAGTCTAATTCACCGTGGGAATTACTCTCCACGTTGGAGTCCTGTTTTTTCATCGTAGAAAGAGAAGTACCCCTATCGTTTCGATGTTCGACGATATCTATCGGTTCAGAAAACTCCCTGCTGACTGTTAAATGTTGAAAACTTTTTATTTGCGATTGTGTAGAATTGCTATCTCAAAGAATAAAAATTATGAAGAATATCGATGATCCAGTGAATTGCAAAATTACTTCCATTATTTTCTTACCTTCGAATCAATTTTGGGAAATGAAAGGACGATAATATTTTGGGATATAAATACTATAAAAGTGTCCTATCAAACTTGAAATTATTCTGATCTGCAGAGAAATTATTTTTATAAAAATCTCTTTGCATATCTTAATTCTCTCTCATGAATAATTAATTTCCCAACGTTCTTTAATTTATAATAATACGCGAATCAATTTTGGGAAATGAAAGGACAATAATACTTTGGGATATAAATAGTATAAGAGTGTCCTCTCAACTTCAAAATTTTTTTGATCTATAGAGAAACTATTTTTTATAAAAATCTCTTTGGATATCTTTTTTCTCTCTTAGGAATAATTTATTTCCCAATGTTCTCTAGTTTATAATAATGCACGAATCCTTCGAATTCCTGTATAAATTTCTGTTTAAAAAACTATCGATTTAAGAACCGTGTGCCAAAATTATTCTTCTCGAGAAAATCACGAATAAATATCAAGAATGTAAAATATCCTGTCCGCCAAAATTTATAATTAATCACGCAATATTAGTATTCAGCGATTGTAAAATTCGGTCCAGTAAATCAACACCTAACTATATACAAATTTTCATACCGATAATAACGCGACATTGAGGGAATGTTTCAAACGTGTTCGCGAACGTCGTTGAATATTTACAAGACATCGATTTCGCGAGGGAAGTTTCGTTTCCTGTGCGTTAATTCTTATAAGGAAGCCTTTGTGGGCTGAACCGAGTTTAGGTCTGAATGGAACTTTTCAGACAATGGCCTCCGCCAACTTGTTCGAGAGTAGTTGGCCGATACAGTGGCAAGGGGGGAGGGAAAACAGAAAGAGAAAGTGGAAAATAAAGAAAGGAGGGATAATCGGCGAAAGCAAAAGGAGAAGCATGCAACTAAGTGCCGGACAGCTAAAGTATGGTCTTTGTACCTCCGCGGGAACCACGAAGATTATTCATTCGACCTCTAATTCATTTATCTGCCGTTACTCTATCCCTCTTATTCCGACGATCACCGCCAGACTAACGTTTTATATAGCAGCCACAGCAGTTTTTAATGATCTCGCGCGGTCTTCCGCTTCCGGTAAAAAGGTCGAATCGAA